>NC_041403.2:104013703-104313703 GCF_900747795.2 Erpetoichthys calabaricus
TTTCCCTTATGAAGATGCTTGTATGCTTTACTTGCTCGCTTCTTATTGTTTCGCTCCCTTTTCAATTGTTTAATGAATTTTTTGTTCTTCGCTGTGTGCGGCTCCTCCTTCATTTCTCCCTACTGCGTTCACAGTCTTTTCACGTGATTACGTGGGAGGCGTGATGACGTGACACTCAACTCCTCCTCCCACGGCCATCGAGCTGCCGTCCATTACAGTATATTGTGAAAAAAGAGGTTCCAGTTATGACCATTACGCGTTGAATTTCGAAATGAAACCTGCCTAACTTTTGTAAGTAAGCTGTAAGGAATCAGCCTGCCAAATTTCAGCCTTCCACCTACACGGGAAGTTGCAGAATTAGTGATGAGTCAGTCAGTCAGTCAGTCAGTCAGTCAGTGAGTCAGTGAGGGCTTTGCCTTTTATTAATTAGTATAGATTAGCAAAGTGATTCTCCTGCCAATCTGAAGTATCTTCTATTACATTGTCTGTTTTTAAGTTAGCCTTAAAATATGTTTGAGAATTATGGAATTATATATTTGCTTTATCAGGAGATTTCCCCTGATGTCACACCTTTAAGGGATCTGAAACAATATGTGGTGTAACAAGGTGAAAAAGGCACATGCTGGGAATCAAACAAGAAACCTTTACATTATATGGAAACTTTCTGTAGTCAAATAGTATCCCAAAGTGTTATTACAGATATAGAAATATAGTTTTTTTTTTTATAATTGTAGCCCAGACAGAATAAGTAACTCGCCCAAGGACATATAGTGGGTCAGAAGTGCGGATTTCAAGTTCACAGTCTTAACTACTTGACTACACTGCCACCATTATGAAGGTGTTACAATGTTTAGACCTTTCAAGAATTAAACACGACTACACAGTACAGTGTAACTAATGTTGTCACACCACTTGATTTTAACATGTCTGAAACTGTTCATCACTATCTCTTTGGCCTTCACCTTCTACCTGAATAACTCAAAGGTGCTTCAGGAGCAGCTAATAGTTTCCTTTCACATTTACTTTGTCCTTTTAGTATATTAATCATTTTATTTTTACAAAAGTAAAGATTTTACAAGAAAACTCTGAAATCAATATGTGGAAACATGCATGTGGTTACGATTATCAGTTTGTTTAGCTCTTTCTTTAACAATGTGTTATCTGCAGGATATTCAAAGAAGTCCTCAGCACACCACGCTGCAAATAAACTGCATCTTCCCATGATCCCTAAGATTATTTTGCCTGTTACCATCTTTAATTCCACTATTTAACTGAAGGTTTTCTTGTATCTTATCTTTATTTCTAACATTCTAATGATGGCCAGGCTAAGTGGATGGGGCATTAGTTTATGCTATCTATGGGTTTTGATCTTCTAATAGGGTGATGTTCCCTGACAGACTATGTGGAGGGAGGCCCAATTATGTGGATGAGCACATGAATTCCCTTCATTTTGACAATGCTTTTCAGGAAGTTAAACTTTTCAGGTGAATTCCCTAAAGCTTTTCACTTTGGTCATAATTGCTTTTTATAAGAATTATGCACAGGATGAGGAAGCACACAAAACAAAAATCCTGCCCTTACCTCTTGTTAGCTTTCCCCTCCGAAGCATTACTTCAAGCCAATTAGATATACAGTGTGCATTCAGTCTTCTGGAACACTGCATTTTTCCTTTCAGTCTTGTGTAAAACTGACATTTCATGGATTTGCTCTCCATTCCAGAAGGTGAGCATTCACACCATACAATACAGATGAAAAGCAGCAGGAGATTCTTGGAAGATCAGACACCCAAGGGAATGATTACTTGCAACAGCTGATGGGAACTGGAGACTGTGGGAGCTCTGCTAATCTTTGTCTTTCCACAAATTTGAGAGTGTTGGCTTTTACATCAAAAAGCTGATCATCTTCTAAAGTATCCCACTCTGAAACACTATTCTTCCAAGAGTCTTATAATGAGGCTCAATGTGTTTTACAACTGTGTCTTGCTTTGATAAGCAGGATTTTCTTATTGCTAAACTCTAATAAAGGATACTATCAAGGGGCTGTTTATTATGATAAGCAACATTCTAGCACCCTGTTACTAAGCAATATTAAATTGTATAGTTTATATACAGTATACTGAAAAGAGTCCAGGGCCAGGAAAATGAAGTCATGGAATGCAGACCTTCTGAGGCACCCTTCAAGTGTCAATCCTTTCATTTACCTTCTCAAAAGGACCAATTTAGTCCATGCAATTTTGTGCATAGAAAGGGATTACTGCCCCCTAGTGGTTCTATACTCAAAACAGTTAGTAGAAATCATTCATCCTTGATCAAGAGGCACATCGAGAAATAAAACTGTATACTATTATAAAAGACTAGCTGAAGCACCCTATGCTGCTTTCTTTTCAAAATTCAACTTGACTAAACACAACCAGTAATGAAAGAAAAAGACAATGTTAGTGCAATTGCTTAGCTTTGAGTAGCGAGAAAAGCGCTATATAAATGCAAAGAATTATTATTATTATTAAAAAGCAGTAGAGACAAGCGGTGAAACATTGATTTGGTTATTCAAATTTGATGTGAGGGAAACACTACACATACTCGGGGTGTTTTGTGGCAACAAACCATTGTACCCACTGAAGGAGTCCATCCATCAACCCCAGTGCACTCCTGCGGTTTGATAGGAATTATGGCCCCAGCTTCCCCGCTAATTGCTGGGTTGCTCCCCTCCCAATAATATGAATCATTGGCAATGCATATGCAAAATTTCATGATTATTTTTTGATTGGTGTAAATACAAACAGAGAAACTAACAGTTTATGATTTTATTTATTTAGATATATGTCAGAAGTTGAAAACTTCAGTGGGGCTTTTAATTTATCACATCTAGGTATTCATTTGATTGCCTTAAGTAAGTGTCCTTACTTTTAGTTGGGTCTCACATGTCAGAGTTATCACCAGGGCTTTGTAAAATGTGACAATGAACTAACATTCTGGATTCATTCTGATCTATTAAACTTCCAACAGAAAAAAATAAAATATTCTTACAGTGTCATGAATGTTTTATTGCCATTAGAAAAATGATTTCAACAATTTTGTTTATTTACACTGAATTTACTTATTATTATTATGTTTTCTTTATTTTATTATTGTCTCTTTAATGTCAATGATGTTTAGTTAACCAAAACTTCTGCAACTAACACCATTTTACGGGTGTTTTTCATGGTCATGCCATGTTATTTATAGCACCAACGCCTGTTGACAGTCTCTTGGCCATGAACTGTGATATCACCATTTTTGTGACATTAGCAATACCATAATTATAAAAAGGGGCTGCTCGCCACAAAATTAAGAAAAGCCAGAACCAGGCCTCACTTAAGTCTGCCTAACCCCGAGCTCAAAAAGGAAGCCATTCTGGCCTGCACAGGTACAAAATGTTGCTCAGTCTTTAAAAGTTACAAATGGAGACAAAGGGAAAAACAGTAAAAACACTTTGTCCAAATAAAATAACAAGTTCCTCGAATAAGTCATTGAAAACAAATCTAAGAATGGTAAACCTTCGCAACAGAGCAGCGGTTAAAAGCAAAAAAATACAATTATGTAAAACTCATTAATCAAAACCAGAAATCCAAAAACCAAGATGCAATGCCAAAGCTGACCATACTATCATCAGTTTTGGCTTTCATATATCTGGAGCAGTCTCTCAAGAGCATCATCATGTGTCCTCAAAGAAAGGAGACAGAATAGATAACAAAAAACCCTATGTACAGTATATCATAACACATTATGGCAATATATATTACACAAAGGCAAAACCAAAAATAAAAAATAAAAACAAAAAGGCTAAATAAACTAGAGCCAGGAAAACAACCCTGGCTATACCATAATGATCATGTTACTTCCTTTTATAATAGAAATCATGGTTGAGTAAACATAATAAGAAAAGAGACATCACAGAAATTCTGGATAGGGAGAACAGTGAACCTCTTAAGTAAAGACTTCCACTTTGATCCAAGGGTCCTACTACAACATCTTTATTCAATGGAGAAAATTACTTAATTGTTTATTTCTTTTATTTAGTTCTCTTTTTTATTTAGTTAGAAGTATCATTTTCATTTTTTTTCACTTTAGTTTTTTGACTTTATCCCAATTGTTAAAGAGATGTAAATTGTCTTCACCAAAAGACTAGTTCGTTGTATTCCTCTGCTGTAAATTACTCTTTGTATTGTTTTACCTGGGCACATAAGTGAGTGTTCCTCTCCCATTGATCTACCAAAGCTTTTTAATCCAATTTCAGGGTCACAGGTAGCAAAATCCAAAATGGGCAGCATTAGCGGAAACCAACCATTCCTCCTCTGGGTAGTGGGGACAGACATATACGCTTCCACACTGAGACAATTTAGGTTCTTCAGCCAACCTGTAATGTTTTTGGGAAGTGGAAGTAAAATGAACTACTTGAGGAAAGTCCTTGTTGACACGCTGATAACGTGCACACTCATGACACACACAGTGCCTGTACTGACATTCAAATCCAGTCTCCTAGATTGGTGAGACAGCAGCACTAATCAGAGTACAAACATGCTAGAAAGATCAAGAGAACATTCAACGAAAGTGGTAGAATGTCAAAACACCAGAAAAGTAAAACCTAAAATGCACCACAAAATAAGAGTAACTGAACCTGCAGTGTCACTGTAGTCGATTCTTCTACTCTGAAAGGAACAATGACATCCACAGAAGGATGTAACCTGGTCAAACAAGCAATGCAAAGGGACAAAAGCAAAACTGAAAACAAGTTGCATAAACCACAGCATGAAAGTTCATTCACACATGGCAGGGCTTGCAGTCACACTCATCTGGCTTAGAGGGGAGATTAAAATGAAATGAACAAAGCAAAGCAGGGGAATAAAAACCACCATCTGAAACCCATGAACAATGTTCAATATCATAACCACATCGATTAACAAGATATTGTACTTTACCCATTCATTATATTAAATACACTGTTTTCCTAGTGTATTATAAAAGTTGGCAATTAGCAAGAGCTGGAGGAGAAGCTGGAAAGTGAAAAGACAAAGATCAAAACACCACAGATTAAAGCAGTGAAATGTGAATGGGTAAATTAATAAGCTAATACCAGCTGATAAGTATCAGGAGTGATATGAGGAATAATGACATAAGAGCTAATGAAAGTTGAAGCCAACTTCCTACCTGTCACTCTTAAATATTTTTTTTTTTTCTAGAGAACTAGCCAGTATGGCTGTTATGGAAACTTGAATACTTCTTTAACCCTTTGTCTATAATGTGTGTACTGCCCAGACAACAGTCCAACACATAAGAATTTACTCTTACCTTGTTTGCAACACAGAGGACTGAGACCATCTAAACCTTCAAAGAGCGACATTTTTGGAAAAATGTTAAACTGACAACAGTAGGAAGGTTAAGCTCAATATAACAATTCACACATATCATCATTAAAAAGCACAACTAAAATATATCTCCAACTCCTGTTCTATTCTGCTTGACTATTAATCTGAGAAAAGAAAAAAAAAACAAAACAAAGCACTCACTTTAAAACTGAAAATTCTCCAAAAATGCTAAATCAGTTTAATTTATTTTCCTGACATTATCTGCAAAGGAAAATGGTCTGATGTTGGCACGGTATAGGGACAGGACACAGTAGAGCCATAAGAGAAAAAGAAAATATTGCAAAAGCAGAGTGCAATGCAAGAGTTATAAAATTATAGAAACTATAATAAGAAATAAGAAAAGTACCTATATGAATATAATACACTACAAAATGGCCAACATGGGTTTTAGAGAGAAAGGTCTTGCCAAACCAATGTTTCAGACTTTTTTGAACTGGACAAAGCATACAACATAGTTTA
The DNA here is from genome assembly GCF_900747795.2 of Erpetoichthys calabaricus. Classification (NCBI taxonomy): domain Eukaryota; kingdom Metazoa; phylum Chordata; class Cladistia; order Polypteriformes; family Polypteridae; genus Erpetoichthys; species Erpetoichthys calabaricus. The sequence continues at coordinate 104,019,567 of NC_041403.2, forward strand.
CTTAGACTTAAAAAAAGCCTTTGATATAGTCCAACACCAAAGATTAAATCTCTAAACTAGAAGCTGTAGGCATCAGTAGTAACCTGAAAAACTGGATTTCAAGATGGCTAACCAGCAGGATACAAAGAGTACAGATGAGAGAAGAATACCCCAGTTCAACAATACAGTACCTCAGGGTTCTGTCCTTGGGCTATTGCTTTTTCTGATTTATATTAATGACACAGATTTTGGTATAGTTAGTAAACTTGTGAAATTTGCAGATGATACTAAAATTAGAGGAATGGCAGACACTGAGGAGGCGGTAAAACCAATTCAAAAAGACCTGGACAAACCTCAGAACTGAGCAAAAACTTAAAAATGCAGTTTAATGCAGAGAAGTGACAAAGTGCTTCACGTGAGCAAAAGGAACATCAATTAAAAATATAAAATGTCATACAGAAACCAACTTCTGAAAACGATTTAGACATATACAGTATGTTGAAACAACACTTTCACCATCTAAGGAATGTGCAAAAGCAATTAAAAACACAAATTGTTAGGTTATATCGTAAAGACTGTTGAATATAAATCAAGAGATGTCATGCATAGACTATATAATGCAGTAGTGTGACTACATGTGGAGTATTGTGTGCAGTTCTAGTCACCACTCATAGCAGCCCTTGAAACTATGTGAGTGAAAGCCACCAAGTACATCCCAGGACTTAAGGAAATGGTGTACTCTGACAGACAGAATTCAACTTGTTTAGTCTTGAGTAGAGGAGACTGCAGGGAGATCTAATCCATATCTTCAAAATTCTCAAGGGCATTAAAAATAGATCCAGCAACATTCTTTCAAATTAAGGGTGAATCACTTACTTGAGGATACCAGTGAAAATTAAGGAGAAGTGCATTTAGGATTGAAGCTAAAAAGCACTTCTTTATGCAAAGAATTGTGGGAATCTGGAGCAAATTACTGAGACATATACTTGAAACAGAAAACTTGACAACCTCTAAGTATCGAAATGAGATACTGGGACAGTTTAGCTAAACAAACGAGCTTGTTGGATTGAATGGTCCGTCATTTGTCAAATTTCTTATGTTCTGTGTTGGCCGGAAATAAAAGACAGAGCAGATGACAAAGTAGAATGTCGTAAAGAATTCAAAAAACATTGGCGCAATACACATGCAGAGCAGGTTAGAGATAATGAAAGTACTAAAATTCGAAAGTCTCATAAAAAAATTATAGTAAAGATCACATTAGTGCAAACAAACGGAAATTATTACTTGGTGAAATAACGGAACAGCAAAAAGAGATGAAATATATTGTTTGGATTTAAACTTTAAGTCGGAGACTTGTAGATCGTCTAATTTGTGTTGCCATCAGGGAAAAGTAGTGTTTCTTCCCAATGAGGAGGTGTATCCGCGAGAATTAAAAGATTTGTTGTTTGGTGAAAGTGAAATCCACATACACGAGCGGCAGAGACACAAAGTGGCTGGCACGTAGCGCAGGCCGGGAGGGTTTGGCGAGTGAAACAAGCAGGTGTTGAAGCCCCCTAGTATTTCATAATTATAATGAGTTGCAATTATTTTTTGCATAAAAAGGAGTGTTTTTTTAGATTATTTACTTTAAAGTTTAATAATACTTTGTGTATGTCTTATATGTATGAGACAATCAAATCTCGATAAATAAAGTACATTCTGTTCATTGCATGCAAAGTTGTGTTTATGTGACTATTTCTGGGGAAGGGGGTCCATAGCTTTCATCAGATTCTTAAAGGGGTCTGTAACTCAAAAAAGATTAAGAATCACTGACCAAGTGTCAGAAACGCGTCAAGTTCATATTTATTGAAGTTTCATTTTCTGTTTTCTCCTTTGGTTTGAAAGTAAAGATGTCACTCAGTAACAGGGCTGAATTTATACAGTGATTCAGTCATGAATATTCAAAAAGGGTGTTTTATTTTTTTTTAAGCCATAAAAGCGCATGTGCATGTTTATACTATTAAGTTGTTTGAAGATTTTTAAAGGGTGGGTCCTGGTATACGTACAGTTTTATAATTCCATTGTTTTTGTGTACACAGCTTTCATCTTTCTAGCATAAGTAAAATTTTATTAGTATGAAACCTAAGCAAGGTCTTATACATATGGTCCCTGGCCCTATATGGGCTATAGAGAGCTTAGCAGTGCAATCATGAGGAGTGTGGCTTGGTGGCCTTGAGACTATATTGGCCAGTTGTAAACTCTTTAAGGAGCCCTGAGTTTAAGCTGACGTGACCCAGAAAAAGGCCCTTGGGGTTTAATGTCAGGAGGTGAATTGGGCTAAGTGGCAAAAGGAAGAGAAACCAAGATCATGTATGACTAGGAACCAAAAAGAGATTGTGATATTAAAAAAATGGGTGAAAGGGTGAAGTATCCTAGCAGATGGCCAGGGGTCATGAGCCATTTAGAAGATCCAGAGTGACGGCAGTGTTCTGTTTCTGCTCTGTTAATTTTTTATCTCCGAGTTATCCCTATCTTGTGTGTTTTGGACACACACAGTAATCAAACGCAGTACTTTGATTACTTTGGGCTTTCTTGATATTATTCTGGCTGTGGATAATTGCCAAGAAGGCTTCACCTTATCAAACTATGTACTTAAAAATATGTGGAGTATAACTGCTAAGCAAAATCAACAAAGAAGTCTGTTTCTTTAAGGGAAACGTGATCTTCAGTAAACAAAATACAGTTTATGTCTACTTTGTCCAAATTAAAACTTGGGACAATAATGAAATCAGTTTTAATGTGAGCTCCAGGCCTATTTGATACTATAATAGTTTGCAAAAGACCAAAATTATTTGTCTGAAGGCTAATAACTATTGAATATTCCATAGGCATCTGAATATTCAACAAAGTCTCAAGAAATATCATTGCACAAATGATTGAGTGTATTTGATTCTCAGATGAAACTACAATAGAAGAAAGAACACTTGAGTGTAAAAAACAAACGTTTGGTGTGGTACTTAAAGGAAGTCGTTCAGTATGATTGATTTCTGGTAATTGGTCAAAGCATCTTTTTGAGATTCAAATATTTAAATGAATTATCAGCTTTAATAGGCTTGAATCATGGTCTGCTGTGTTATAATTTTTTGGGTTTTAAAATATATACAGTCCACTTTTGCATGCATTCTGTGATTTTCTTTTCGTTTAGAAGTGGTTATCTTTAATCGTCACCTAATTAATTTTTCATGTCACCATTCTGTTTTTGTGTCATTTTTGATGCCCACTGCCACATTGGTGTCTGGGTATTCATGTGAGTTTCTAGTATCAGTCAATTACTAAGATAATTTCACTCCCACTCCATTATCTGATGAGTTCATTTCACTCTCTAAAGGCAAGGCTGGATCATGATATATTAACATTAGAGAAAAAGATGTAGTGTCTTATTAACAGTGTGTTTGATGTCCAAATGATAGGGCTACTAGGCTTTTGGTAAAAAAAAGGTGTAAGGACAACTCAACATTTTACATACAAATATAATTACATAAAGTTCCAGAAACATTTGAATTTAGTTAGGGGACATGGCTACAAGACACTTAGAGAATGAAATAATCTTATTGTTATGTCTGCAGTGAAAGAGACACAGAGGAAAACGCTAACTAGAAGATAAAAATGGCAAACATAAATCAAGCCTAAATTTGATAACCAAAAGTACATCCTAACCTTTAACAAAGCCAAGAATCATAATCAAAAATCAGAAAAGCCAGAAAACAAAGCCAGAATTCTTAGTTCCAGAAATTCAAACACAAAAGCACACACCAATGAAAAAGCCTTCTGGTTTTATTCAAACTTGAATACCAGGAAGTGAGATGTGCTGACCTTTATACTGTTGACTCGGTGACATCAAAGGTCATGAACTCTAGTCATCCCATGTTGGCAACTATCCTAGCAACATTATATAAAGATGTAGAATGTAGAATATAGAATAAAGATGTAGATATAGAATATGGTGGCTTTCATGAAAAACAAAACGGCGTTGAAAAAAACCAAAGTCAACATTGTGTAATCTTACATGAAATTCAAGTGCCCAAATTAATCTTGTGGGGTTCAAAGCAAACGTCCAATCATGACACTTAGCTGAGCTTCATTAAGCCTATTTGAGAATGACCACATACATGAAACATAATGTTATGTGCTATGAAAAACGTGGCGTGTCTTCTGCAAGACTTGAATTTCACTGCACACTTTAGCCTTAGCTTGCATTTAAGGAATTCATGCACACTGAATGTTTTCTTGGCACATCACTCAAAATCCTACGGTTTCAGTGTCTTTCTATTGTAGCCACCTGAAACCAGGGTCATTACTCACCTATAGAAGATGCACATTCACACTTGCATTGTCAACTATATTCTTTTCTTAATCATAGCTTCAAATGTGTGGCCTAAGAAAATGTCTCATCTCTAGAGGTTCACAACTTACAAAATTAACATGGTATGGCACACTGATTGCAAATGTTGCTTTGACTTTATTGTGCAAACTTTTTATTTTTAGCTTACACATACAACTAGCCTCAGATTCTGAAGATATGTGGCTTAAACTGTTCTTTTGCCTCAAAGTCTTTGCCCTGGTTAAGTGCTATAAAATGTCATCTGTGAACATACTGTATAATGAAAATGTCCCTGTTTACGGTGATCATTATTTTATGTTATAAGAAAAAAAATCAATCATAAAGAGTTGGGGCACCAGCAGGCAACCCCCCCCCCCCCCCCCAAAAAAGGGGGTTATAAACATTAAAAAGAAAAGAAACAACTTCACAAATGTGAGTCTCAAGAGTGACTAACTCAAGATGGCAGAACTTCTGGTAATAAGGAGTTCTGGCTGGAAGAGTCAGGTCCAGGTGGACAGACACCAGAAGTGACGTCATTGTTCCTGTCTGCAGAGGGTGGCAGAGACGAGGTTAGTACACTGCGCCATCCTGTGTTCCGGCAGGAAATTACCATCACCGTCCCCAATATGCATGTGAGTGACACTGTCTAAAAGAACTTTTCTTTTACTGTCCTACTTATATACATTTTCTTAATTGTACTTCCCTGCAGAGGCAGATACCTTGTGATAAATTATGAGTACCGTTATAAACATTTACAAAAGTGCAAGAGGGCTGGGCATGCAGTTATTAACTAAACTGTTCCTTCAGAGTTTACAATGTTAGTACACACGAAAAATGTGGATTTAATTGTAAAGTCCAGAAGTTTGGAAAACAGTTCCAGTGGAGAATGATGCTGAGGCTGGCACCCATCACAGAATGAAAGAGGATGCAGATGCATGTGGTTAGCTGAAATGTTTCATCTTTATTTAGCTGGCAGCTCCTTTTTCCTAGAATCCCCCTCCTTGCTCTTTTGCAGCAATTATGTAAACTTAAAACCACATCTGTATTTATGGCTTTGCAAGACAGGTTCCGTTCCAAATTTATTAACATCAGACCACTTTCAGAGGGCTCCTGTCCCTGCCAGGATTAATCGCTTACTCACGCAGCCCTTTAAGAATGCCCATAAGGTGAAGCCAAAAGCCAATGTGCATATACTGTATAACTGGCAGAGACTGGCAGAGCTGTGTCACCAGGCTATATTATCAGCCCTGACCAATGAATAATTCTCAACTCAAAAGTCTGAAGCAAGTTTATGCTTTAAAATTTTATGAATGTATTTTTATAATTGTGCATTATTTTACAGGCTGAGTATATGGGCAGAAGTAGGGAGAGTGCTATATACTACAACCTGAATTAAATGAATAAAGAATTTAGAAATGGGAGAATCCAATGCATGGGTTAGATGCTGCCTGGTCCTAAAATGTAAGCTAGCATGTAAGTGCTGCTTAGCACACTACCACTTGATTTCTGCACCAGCCATAACTGTTCAATCTCTGCATTGATTATAATTTTATTGGATTTTCTGTTTGACACTGTACTGTACAGTTGTTTTTGTTTTTTATATAAAATGACTTGTGGGGGATGAATCCTGTTAATGGAATAATATGCACTGTGGTACCCGGTGGGGGTTCATGCCCGGCCGGGATGCCCAGGAGGACCGGAGGCGGGCTTGTGCCTCCTCCAGAACATGAGGTGGCGCCCGCCCTGGTTGCTGTGGGGGCCACGGGTACAGAGCTTGGAAGCTCAACCCTGTAGGGGTCTGTGGTCACCGCCAGGGGGCGCCCCGATGCCTTGGGAGCCCTGGACCTCAGCACTTCCGCCACACCCGGAAGTGCTGGGGGGAAGAGGATTAGGGACACCCGGAGGACTTCCGGATACACCGCCAGAGCTTCCGCCTCACAGGGGTGTGGCCACAGAAGCTCATTGGGATGCACCTGGAGTCCATCCGGGGTGGATAAAAGGGGCCGCCTCCCTCCAATCAGGGGCAAGAGTCGGGTGGAATAGATGAAGCTCGGTGGAGAGGAGTGGAGGCGGACAAGAGACTTGAAGAAGGCATTGTGTTGTGGCCAAGGACTTGAGGGGTGATTGGTGCTGCGGCACTGGGTATTGTGCACTTCGATGGATGTAAATATTGTAAATAAACGTGTGTTGGGTGAAATCAACATGTCTACCTGTCTGTGTCCAGGCTGTTCCCTACAGCACGAATGGATGGATGGATTGCTTTCATATCATTATGCCATTCTTCCTCTGTCACCTTGAAGCTGCCTTAGTTTATAATTCAAGAAAAATTGTACAAAATTACACATTTTAAAAGTAATGCCATCAGTCAATCTTTATATAACACGTTCTTTACAGGGCTACCAAGATTACTGAATAAAGCCAAATTTAAAAATGTTCTTTATAATAATTACTTACCTTCACCTGATTTGAATAAACGCACATGTGTATATAAATGAAATCATAATCTGTTTGTTTGTTGGCCAATCACACAGAAATGGCTGAACTGATTTTCCCATGTCCAACTTAAAATATAGACTAGTTAGTGTATTGTGGAGAGGGGTTGTAATAGGAAACCCAGAAACCTACACACAAACTACAGTTTCCATCAGGCAGCAGGAGTGTGCTGGGACTGATGGGAGTGTGTTGTTATCAGCATGCACAAAGTTTTTTACCAGCCAAAGTGGAATCTCATTTAAGGCCACAGTTCCAGCATGTTCTTCTCAACCAATTTAGATAACAATTTTATTGTCTCACTGGATTACTGCTCTTGTGTAAGAGTCTCTCTTTTTGTCTCATCATGTTTAGCCGTGTTAAATTTCCAAAAACTGTTTATCAATTTAGATCCTTTTCTGTGTAACAATCATACCCAAAAAGAGATGCATGGTGTTCCAGACCCTTAAGAAGCAATGTTCCTTTCTTTCAACCTACCCCAAAATTTTTAAGACTCCAAAACAATTGTTCTAGTGAGTTTGAGGTTGTAAAATTGCATGCAAAAAAAGTTCAGCATCAATTTTGTAAAACTGTGTGTTTCACAGAGTGATTAGGGCTGCTGGACAAGGACAGTTGTGGCCTGCTCCATGTTGGTCAAATGTGCACTGTGTACACGTGACAAAATTCTCTGAAATTAACTGATGACTCTCCACTTTTTATAAAAGCTAAACCTTACATTAAAAAAAACACCTGCATATTTCTTTCTAAGCAATGATGAAAGGGAAGGAAACAGTATTTTTCAGCACATGCTGAATTGCTGTTCACAATATGGTAGAAAGAGAGTGACTGAGTTAGTAACTCCTTTGGTTATTTGATGGTAGACATTTAATCAAGATAATTTTATGATGGGGAACTTAAACGTTTAGGCTTTGATGCCAATACATTGTCATGATTTGTAGCAATTTGAACTGAACACTGAGTGAGTGAACTTTGTGAATCATCTTTTCAGCATTATTGAATACTGCCACAGTGTGATGATGTGGGTCCTACTCCATGGCTCCCACTTCCCTTTAGGTAGCATCTTGAACCCAACGCCGTCGGTAATGTAACTGGATGAGCTGGACAATGAGGACAACAATGAAGCCAAGGGATGGTGCAAAAAGGTGTAAGTGCTTTTATTACAATAAAACAAATCCAAAAACAGTGTTCAAATAAATAGTGCAGTGCATTACAAAGTCAATAAATAAATAATCCACTAAAAACAGGGTGAAGCAATCGAGGTTAAAATAATTCCAATAAAAACGAGGTTAAAACAGCTGGAAGCAGTCCTTTAAAAACAAAATGATGTGCCTTCTTCAACTGGTGGCTCCTCTGCTTCTCCCATCCAGGCTATGCACCAGGGGAGTTGCTCTACCTGCAGCTGACAGTGTCCACGTCCCTTGCCTTCCGTCCTCTGGCTCCGTATGGCACCAGTACCTGGACCGAGACTTGGGTTTCACCAAAGGCCAGGCCGATCATGCTGGGGTTCCGATCCCAAATCTCTGACTCGTGGGCAGACACTGGAGGATCCAACAGAACAGCTGGGTCTACAGAAGTACCAAGTTTGTGAATTTTGACCACAGACTTGTTGTTGCTAATCTGAAGATCCAGCTTAGGTCCAGTAGGCTACCACCTACTAGGAGAATGAGGCTGGACCTGGCCAGACTCCAAGATTAGGCTTTTTCTAATGTGTTTGCACACAGTTTGTATGAGGAACTTGCAGATTTGGATGTGATTGACAATCCAAATGAGATGTGGGAGACCTTCCATGACAAGACCCTGAAGGTTGGTGAGGATTGCGTTGGTGTTGCCGGTGTTCGCAGAAGGAGGTATTTCATCTCACAGCACACCCTGGACATCATTGAGAGGAGTCGCAGCACACGGTTCAATAGCAACTCTGGTCTGTACCGGGAACTGAGAAGGATGGCTGCAAGGGCTCTGAGGGCAAATAAGGAGGCATTTGTTAGAGAAATATGTGAGCAAGTGACACACCGTGTATTGTCTAGTGACCCACATCCTGCTTACAGTGGAATCGAAGCATTATGCACATCTGTACCTTATTCTCACAGAGTCACAGTCAGCGAGAGTGATGGAACAGTCCTTATGGATGACACTATAGTTGTGACTTGCTGGGCTAGCTACTTTGAGCAGTTGTTTAAATAAAAAATAATTAATAAGACAAATGCAGAAATCATTAAAACATGTTTGGTAAAAAAAAATGAAATAAAATATCAGAGAGTGGAAAAATTCTACAATCAAATGGGGCAACATATTACACAGAGACAAATCGTTATAAAGAAGCTTTAATCCCTATAACGTAGAGCTTGCCAACTGTACTTTAGTTCTCTCAGTCATTGCTGATGACAAGATTTAAAAAGTACAATTACGAATACTATCCAATGACCATCTCCTGAGATCTTTTTATTTCATGTTTTGACAACGAAAGGAATGAGTGAAAGGCAGGAACTTCCCCTAAGTGCGGTGCCAGTCAATGAAAAGGCACTGAACTGAAGAATAAATTGGTTTTCTTTAAATCTGGCAAAGTATCGTTCTAAATTCATTACTTACTTGGTTTCAGTTTTCAGTAAATCTATCATTAGGAAGCATACCATTTGTTAGCTGTTCAGATACTCAGTAACAGCAGGAAAATGGATAATGATTCCTTGCTATACTTAGAATTCTATTAGTCTTTATTTCACATACAAAAAATTCTAGACTCTTGTAAATCCCCATTATTACCTGGCTCTATGGTGTACCCACCACCTCACTCTCAAGGTCCTAAGATACTCAGTTATGTCACTAGCAAAACCAATTACTTAAAAATTGTGTCTAAACTTGGCACCTAACTTAACCAGTGCACATTTTTACAAGGGTATCACAGTGTTATTTTAAAATGTTATACAACTGTGTGTGGTTGAATTTCCATACTCTGATGATGTCCACTGTTTTCAATAAATCATTCATCTATTAATAAAATAATGCTATTTTGTCAGAATATTTCTTGTTGTAGCCAATTTTTCACCGTAGCCACCAGACCTGTTCTCTCACCAAAGATTATACCACTAATGTATCTCCCATTTCTTATCTTGAGCTTATATTGTCCTTTCCTGCTGCAAGGCCATACATTAGTGCCACATGCAAAACTTAGAGATTTGGCTTCACTCCACTGGGTTGTGTCAAAATGTCTGTGCTTTCATCAGATACAAGGGGATGGGCCTCAGATTTATCATCTGATGAAAAGCTGTGTTTCCGTATATCTTGTTGGTGCAATAATTCTCCTCAAAGCAGAGTTTTTTTAACAAGTGCTATTTGTTAATTCCTGTCTCCTTTCAATATAAATTTACTCTCAGACTTTGATCATACACAGTGTCAAAAAAGGACACTCTGAACAAGACCTGAATGTTTTAGTTATATGTTTGGACAGATTGGGGTTGGATTTGCATGCATCTGCGGTTTACCTAAAATAAATATTGTCTTTTTGGCACACTACTTCTTTTTACCAGAGTATACTATAATTCCATTTCTGCTGTCTCCTTCCCCTGGCATATTCTTCTGTTTGTTGGAGTTAAATTCCATAAATAATTGTATGAATTCTTTGATATTTCCTTTGATGAATAACCCTAATTGATCATTATATTTAATTCAGTTCTGTTTCTGTAGCTCTTGGGTTGCTCGAAGGATGAATTGAGATTGAACTTTAGTTCTGGTACTTTTGTACACACTGTGTCATTATCATATCGCAGAAAGGCTCAAATAAGGATACAGGCCTCAAAAACCAAAATCCAGCATCTTCCAGGTATGCACCAGCTGAAAAGTCCTTGCCCTATACAGCCTAGCTCCAAACTCAAAAGGCAGGTTTGCAGCCTGCACAGGTCCAAAAATGGGGTGAAGGCCTTTAAATCACAATTACCAAAATATCCACAAAATGTAAAGAGGGAAGCCGTCATGGAACCTCTGACCTCAAAACAAAACAATGTTATTTATATATCTAGTTATTTACTGAAAGAATTAAAAAGGACTGAATCCCAAAACCAGTATACAATCTCCCTGCCTAAGCAGCCAATGGGGGCAGTTCCTTTGTTGTAGTGTCATGTGGGACCGCCCCTCTAGGCTCAACATGCAGACTACAAGTAACATAACTAGAAGGACAGTCCACTATAAAAATAACTTTATTCATAGACATAAAATTATCAGCAAAATATTAATCAAGTCATGCAACATAAAAGGGAAACAAAGACAAAATCGATAATTAAACTCAATAAAATGTAAAGGACAGCAAAAAAACTAAAAATAAAACAATCTTGAACTATGGATAAAACCCTGTTTGAACTATGACAGACTGGCCCACCACGATTGGCTGGTCACCAACCATCTCTGCTTCACCTTGTAAGTAAAGTAGCAGTTGAGTATGCTGACCAAAATATAAAAAATATATGCTGTATGGAGGCAAATACTCTTGTAGCTGCTTTGTCCTGCAGACTCTCACTTATTGTGAGTGAGAAGATGCCAGGAGACAATGCGAAAAATTGTAGTTAAAATACTAGTGAAGGTCAAAATACCAGAAACCCAAAACAGACCCACCAACAAAATCAATTGAAGGGCAAAATGAAATCAAAGGCAAAAATACTGAAGAGGTCAAAACCTAATCCTAGGACCTAAATAAAAATGAAGCTGCCTAGCATTAAGGAGAAATATACTGTATTTGACATTAGTTAAGGAATAACTTGCAAATACTGTATAAACATTGGCATATTAATATGCAATGGCTTGTGACATCACTAACATGACAATGTGGTAAAGTGAACATTACTGGAGCATCATGTGAATCAGTGGCTCTCAAGTTCAGTCCTGGGCCTCGTGTGGCTGCAAAATTTTGTTCCAACCAGTTTGGGAATTAGTGAGTCATTTTTGCCTTTCATTGATCTGGTTGTTTACTTAGCTGTTTTTTTTTTTTTTATTTTTTTTATTATTTTGCATTCAGAAAGATGTATTTGTGTTAGCTTTACATCTATAGGAATCTAGCTGTGTTACCTGGCTTCACCTGGGAAATTTGGTAAGACAATGGCCCTTGCGTATAATGCTGTAGGTTAATCAGATGTATCAGAGGCACGGACAGACACAGGATGGACACCGGATGTATTGTCGCTGTATATACAGCATATAGAGATATATGAAGAAACATTTGCATTGTTTACCATATCTTTAGATGCTTAAGTAATTTTCTTTTTAATTGACAATGAAAGGCATAGCAGACACCATGGGCAAGTGATTCTGACTGCTGTTTTAGCGTTACCCACTTGTGCTTATTAGCAGTTAAAAACATAAATTACTAGATAATTGAAATGAAAAGTAAAGAAAGAATTCTTATGCACTTAAATCCCTACCTGATACAGTAAAGATTTGGCATTCCAGCTTATAATATTTGGATGTATTAAAAAACACACACACACACAAACTGGAAGATAATTCTTGTGTAATTAATGCTGGAGTCCAAATAAAATAAGAAAATGGTTAGAATGAAAACCTGCACTCACAGGAAGCTTCAAGGACTGAACTTGAGAATGACTAAACAGTAACAAGATATAACTTTTTAAATTCAATCCAAAATGCAAAGCCAACATTAAAATAAGATTACATATGTAAAAATAAATTTACATAACAAAAAAAAACAGATTTGAGGTAACAAAATTAATGCAAACTCTGTTAACTATGATAGCATCTTGTTAAACGCTAGATGCTAACACCATGTTCCTAACATTTATCTTACCCTTCAGCACTACAGCTGCTGCTTAATAAATCACTTACAATTTGTATTAATTTTTCATTGCTCTGATGAACTGTCACAGTACACAGACTACTGAACTGGCCAGTTCTACACTCTGAACCCAATGAGATCCGTCTCTCTGAGAAAGTCCAAATACTGTGTCACACACGTGTGCATGGGAGGCAGCTAAAGGGCTTGATTGAGAGTAATTCTGAACCAGACCGGGAGACGGTAGAGTGCACTGAATCTTTCTCTCGCTTTTCTGCAGACTGTTCACGGGAAATTCCGCCTGGCCCTGATGATGTCAGTTCTGGTTCCGACCCCTTTGATGCCATTTCCGTCTCCGAGCCTATGGACGAAGACCCTTCCAGTTCCGGCCCTACTGATGTCACTTCGTAGCCTGAACCTATAGATGAAGACCCTTCCGGTCCCGACCCCTTTGACGTCACTTCCTATACTGGCCTTTAAAAGCTGCCACCTTTCCTCTGTCCCCTCAGTTCTGTTTGGGACTATGATCTGTACTCTTCAGTTCATCAATTTATTCAATTTTGCAGCCAGGAAATAATATTCAGGGGGCTGACACAAACCTTGCTATGGCTCTTTGTCGAGTTTGTGACAACTGTAAATCACTATTTTTTTTAGTATCATTATACACATTTTTTTCATAGTTTGCATTATTTGGAACTCATAAGGGAATGATTTGAATTTATTTTGTTTTTCCATTTTATTAATTATGCAATACGAATAATGGATCATGTGACTGGAATCATCGCAGTTGTGAACATCCAGTATAAATATGGCCACAGCAGGAGTCAAGATTATTCTTCAGCTGAATAAAAAAACAAACATTATTTTGTGTTAGTTAGTTTCTATTGTAAGTAGGCAGTGTTAGGTTAGTTTCAATTTTGATCTTTTCAATGTTTTCTTTGCCTCTGATTTTTTTATTTGCTCCAGTGCCTTGTTTGCTTGATGTATTTTTGATCTCCTGGTTTTGTTCTTTTGCCTAGCACTGACTACAGTTCTGGTGCACATTATTATCTCCAGGTCCTTCATAACTCATAACAAATCTAGAGACTGTCTCATCACACTTATACATTGCTTCTCCTCTGGTGAGTGACTGAATTGTTTTCCTTTTTTTTCCAGATCCATATCTTTCAAATTTTCTTAATCTCTCCACTTCTCTCATCTTATCTCTGTGCCTTCCAGTTCCCATTTTCTTTTCTTCAATTAGATGGTTAGGTTAGGGTAGTGAAAGTTGGCCCAGGGTCTAGTAGGTTCACTTTACAATACTTTGTATTTTATTAGTGTTTAATCCTTATGCAGTACTGTATTTTTACAGAGCTCATAAACATAATGGGTTCATGCTGTGTCACTTACAATAAACTACAGCAGAAATCATTATACATTGCATACAGCAAGTAAACTCAATCAAAATGACTTTAACAATGCTACTAGTGTACAATTCATCAAGAAATTCAAAAGCAAAGCCAGAGTACACTTTCCAAAACTGCCTGATATACTGGCTGTGGTAAAAAATAAAAACAAATAAGAAAATGCATGCATGGCGTAACATCTAGGAATGTTCGAGCACTGTGCTGACATTGTAGCCTTCAATGGACGGAGTTTAGTAGGTAAGTTCTGCATCCTTTTCAGTCGGTTTCAGGTTTTCGAGGCTACAGATTATCTCACTAGCATTGGGCAAAAGGCAGAAAACACTCCTGGACATAACTCTAGTTATTCACAAGGACCAATCTTACACTCACATGAACACACAGACACACACACACACACCATATTCACACAGTGGCAATTAATATAGCCTAAATAAAAATAAATAGAAACTCTTTGTAATGAACTCCTTATTTGCTTGAACATGCCTGGCCATAGTAATTTTCATGAAATGAGACTTGTAAAGCTATTCAGCTAACACAAGTGAAAGGCAAACTTTATTACAGTGACAGACCATTATGGATATCAGGTTGAATGTGGCACTCTGATGGCTAAGTATAGGGAGGCTAGATTTTCAAAGACCCCATCCGGGACACTTGCATAGCATGTATACACATGCATAAAGTCCATCCTCACTTGTTTAATGCCTGCTTTACCTCATCATCAACACTGATGGTTCAGGGCACAGGTAAAGAAAAAGTAAAACTCTTTCGCAAATGAATATATATGATTCCACACCGTGCTTTAAAGTGGAAACAAAGGGCAATATTGTCAGTTTTTGTCTGCTTCTTGGTCATCTTGGCAATACTGTTTAAATTTGACACAAGTTCTTAATTAGAATTTGTGATCACACAGATGGGCTGCCTGTTAAGACCGATATTCTTTAGTTACTTATCAGTAAATTACAGTGAGAGTGAAATAAGGTATCATTATAATCTGAGATAATATAGCAGGGCGCTTGGTTTAGTGTAAGGGCACTGACTAAATGTTATTTACTTAGCACAGCGGCTTACACACCACAGGGTACTTCTTTCTTAAGTAAATAACGATTTGTTTTCCTTGCTTGTATTTTATATTTTTATGGTTATTAACATAATTTAACTTACCTATTACTGATTAAATCATCGGGAGGAGGAAGATACATGCAGTGGTAGTGAAGGTGATGTCTTACCCACGCATGCAGTCTACTGGTTTTTCATTAACTTGTGTTGAGGATCTATTCGCCATCAGTGGCATCTGTCAGAGGTGAAAAAAACGGAAAATATAAAAGTTGGTGTAATCGCTCTCAACGGTAAAACTGAAACAGCAAACTAATTTGTAGTGGAAATTGTTTTATCTGTTTCAAGACAGATGAGCTCACATATTTGTCAATGTATTTGGAAGGGAGAATTTGAAATTTTACAACTGTGCACAGCACGATCTGTTCAAGAAATCTCAACGAAAATTAAATTGTCTTGACAAATTTCCTAGAAGAATATGTTTGCAACATTTTGATAAAATCAGTCCACTGAGGGAGTGAGTTGTTTCATGTGCACAGACGGACAGACAGACAGGAAATATCACAATAGGTGCTTTGCATTACACGTAAAACGTACTTAAAAAGAAACATTTGCCATAATTCCCAAACAGGACACTTACAGCTCAAGCGTTTTTTGATGGAAATTATAGCCTTTCATCCTATTGGCATTCCAAGTTGTCCTGGGTTCCTGCTCCTCTAATATCTCAGCAGCGAATTCTAAAGTTTACAGTCTTCCTAATTGAAATTGAAGTTTCCTAAGAGAATGCCTGGAAAAGGTATATCTACTGGATGCCATTCATGAATTGTAAATTCCTTGTAGATTTCCATCCCAGCTTTCTTTGCAATTTAGACCCCTTAAAACAGGTATTGGCTGTGTTTCTGCTCTGTATCCAGATGATGCATCCTGTGGTAAGCAGTATGCTGGCTGTCCAACATTTTAAGCATGACTATTCATTTCAAAGACAAATGTTCCTGGGAAATCTGCCACAGGACAATTCATCAACGGATTTGTTTGACTGAAGATTATAGTTTAAGTTGGGTTGACTATAGAAAAAGGCAGCTTTTTAATTACTATTGAAACCAGCCAAGAAGATCCTCCTGTGTCCCCATCCCTCCCCTTCTTTTTTCTTGGTTCCAATATCAGCATTTTATAACGGTATAAATGTGGTATGTCCAACTAAAGAAACAAGGAAACACAAAAACAAAAGGCACAAAGTAAATTGGGTGACAACTGATGCATTTTGTAGCTCCCTGTGGTGATTTTTTCTTTTTTATACAAACTGCCTTCACTGTTTATATTCATGGTCAGTAAAGACCTTTATTTTTTACATTATCTCTAGATTAGAGATTTTAAACAGAGACACACACAGCATCTGCATCCTCAATCAAATACTCAGCGTTCACTATAAAAATGTGGAAAGCTCACTGTTGGACCGATTGCGGCTGTTGTAAAACTCATGGTACCTTCTTTTTTGTTGGCACATTATACTGCACAGCTGTGATAATGGGCAGAAGATCATAAATCTTCATACCGTCTGTTGACTCATGCTGTCTTCATACTGAAGAAATACAGTTTTCACACAGTATGAAATGCTATTGCTGGGATGGTAAATACCATGTGCGCTCTTAAAAATAAAAGAGATTGCAGTTATGACTTTGAATAAACT
Organism: Erpetoichthys calabaricus; assembly: GCF_900747795.2. NCBI lineage: Eukaryota > Metazoa > Chordata > Cladistia > Polypteriformes > Polypteridae > Erpetoichthys > Erpetoichthys calabaricus. The sequence goes on from NC_041403.2 coordinate 104,036,312, forward strand.
TATGGAATGTAATACATACACATTGTTTGTTACCTGTAGGATTTACTTAGTGTTGACTTTACTTTTTTGTTCTTAAAAGTGAAAGCATCATATAATGTATGCATTTAGCTAGCTGCAGTACCTATAAAAACTATTCACCTGCTTAGAAGTTTATATTGAATCTCAGTGGATCTCTACAAAGTGATCTGTTGTTTACAAATACACAACCAATAAAATGAGATAGACAGATAGTTATATATATAGATAGATAGATAGCATATTATCACCCCAAAACTCTAGACACAATTGCACTATAACAGTCCCAGTTCAATTAAAGTGTTTTTGTTTAAACAATACCTTCTGCACAACTCAGCTATACAGCACAACTCTTTCTTTTCTTTTCCTACAGCTCCACTACCTCCTCCACATCCAATTCCAACTCCTCCAGTGTCAAGTGGAGGGCTTTTAACTCCAGACCCGGGAGTACTAGCAGTGCTTAATCTAATGCCCAAGAAACAGTCCTTGTGCCATCAGTATCCAGCAGCTCACCTTGGTGTCCCTGACAGAACCCAGCAAGGCTGGCCCCTAGGACCACAGCTCCAATACTGCCCAGCAGGCAACTGTACTGGGGCTTACCATATGAGATGCTGCCACCCAGTGTACGGGGGAAATGTTCTGCTCATGGAAAGCAGTCACCTAATCAGAGTGTTCTGAGGTTGCAGGAACACTAACCCTAGTGTAGCTGCTGCTGCAGCATCTTCCTTTGCCCATGTCTTGACACAGCAGGGGAATATCACTGCTCCCCAGTTGTGCTTCATTTCACATGGCCTCCTGGCCAGGTAAGGGAGCACGATACCAGTTGGTCCATCACGATAGATAGATAGATAGATAGATAGATAGATAGATAGATAGATAGATAGATAGATAGATAGATAGATAGATAGATAGATAGTCATTCTTGTGTGTTTGATCTGAACTATTATTAAAATCTGTAAATCTGTAAATTAATGTGGCACTTAAATTTTGATTTTTCTTACATATACTTCATGGATTTGACACACAAGACAAAGTAGGTGCTGATCTTAAAACTGTAAAGTGCATGACCAGTACTCTGCATACCACTTATTGTTAGAAAGTAAAGGGGCAGTAGATGATGTTGGGGAATAATTAAATTAATTATGGATTCACCCTTCCTGTGCACTTGAAACAACTGTTAGCCTCTTATTTCAGAAAGTGTGTTCTTAAGGCTGTTGGTGTTGCAATAAATTTTTTGCATTATTGTTTACTGCATCTATGGGAATCACTTCTGCTTTAAAGTTTTCTCTTTGCAAAATCAACATTTAGCAAAGCAGATTATCCTGGCAATAAGTCTTGGATTTACAAAAGATTGAAGAAGTATCTCAATTACACTTTGAACCTTTCCTTGACATGTTTTATTTACAGCCTTCCCAGAAATGCCTGGATGGTATGGTCAGTGTGTTGTTGGAATACCACGGAGAGGCTGGGTAACTTCAGGGCTGCATTTTTCTCAATGATTCCTGACATATTTGAAATGTTGTTTCCTCCACTTGCCTTGGCATATGGTGGAAGATTCGATGTTATTACTTTAAGTGTCTGGTTAACTTTCTACACAGGTTTTGTGGTTTATATAGCACTCTGTGCCAAACCTCTATAAAGGGCACTATGAAATGAAATGTTTTACACTAAATATTTTAGTTTGTAATAATATAAGCCCCAGAAATGTTTGCCAAAGCTAAGCAATTTCTTTTTTAAGTCATACTACAAACAGAGAATTATAGAAAAGACAAAAACAATATGTAACATATTAATTGTGGAGTACCAATAATGTAATTAATGCAATAATAAAGAAAAGCTTTTAATATTGATTTAAACCAGACCTATATAATAAACAAAAACAAGTTTTCATATCAGGTGATATATAAGTAAATAATTGTTTCAAACCCAATGGAAAGGAGTCATTTATGGCTCCATAATAGGTTTGCATGTGGGGGTTATTAGAATTGGGGTAAAACCCCTATCGTTGATGATATACCGTGCATTCAGAAAGTATTCAGATCCCTTCACTTTCTGCAAACTTTATTGTTTTGTAGATTTAATTTTAAATAGATAACTTTGTCATTTATGCCCATCACTGAACACTCAATAACTCATAGCCTCAGAAAGGTTTTCAAACTTATTTAAAATGAAAAGCTAAAATCTCTCATTCATGTAAGTATTCAGGTCCCTAATTCACTACTTTGTAGAAGAAGTAATTATAATTTCAAGTTTTCTTGGGTTAGTTTCCATAAGCAATTCAAGCCTGGATTTAGGCAGTGTATGCCATTCTTCCTGGCAGACCCTCACAGGCTAGATTTGATAGGAAGCGTCTGTAAACTGCCATCTTCAGGTCTCTCCAAAATGTTCTGTGGAGTTTACATCTAGGCTTTGGCTGAGCCACTCAAGAACAATAAGAGGCTTGTCTTGAAATCACTCCAGCGTTGTCTTGGCAATATGGTTTTGGTCATTTCAGTGTTGAATGGTGAACAATCACCACAGGTTCTGGAATTTGGAGCAGGTTTTCTTCAAGGACCTCTTTATATTTGGCTGTATTCATCCTTCCCTCAGTTCTAACCAGTTACCTTGTCCCTGCTGCTGAGAAGCACCCTGATAGCATGATGCTCTCACCACCACGCTTTACCGGAGTGATGGTATTAGGCAGGTTATAACAGTGCCTGGTCTTCTCCAGACATATGCTTGGAGTTCTACCCAAAGCGTTCAAGTTTATGTTCTCACAGTTCTTTAATCTGTCATATGCCTTTTACTCAAGAGTGGCTTCAGTCTAGCCTTGTGTCTTAAATGTCTGATTGATTGAGTGCTGCTGAGATTGTGTTTCTCCTGGTAGGTTCTCCCAAGTTAGCAGAGAACTACTGAAGCTCTGTCATAGTGACCACTGGGTCCTTGGTCACCTCCCTGACCAAGGCTGTTCTTGCCTGGTTACCCAGTTTAGCCAGATGGCCAACTCTAGGAAAAGTCCTGGTGGTTCCAAACTTCTTCCCTTTCACAATTATTAAGGCCACTGTGCTCCTGGGAACACTCAAAGACTTTAGAAAGGCTTTTATACCTTTGCCCTGATCTATGTCTCACCACAATTTGATCACAGAGGTTTACAGAGAGTTCCTTGGACTAATTGGCTTGGCTTTTGTCTTTACATGCAGTGTGAATTGTGGGACCTCATATACACAAGTGTGTATGCCTTCTTAACCTATGTCTAGTCAAAGGTGGACTCCAATCCAGTTCTAGAAACATCTCATGGGTAATTAAATTAAAAAGGATGTACCTGACCACAATTTTGATCGACAACAGCAGAGGGTCTGACTACTTATATGAATGAGAAATTTAAATTTTTGATTTTTAATAAATTTGTCATTATGGGCCATTGAGTGTAGATTGATGGGCAAAAAGTGGCACATTTATTCATTTAAAACTTCATGTACAACATAATAAATTATTCTGACAGTGAAGAAGTCTGTTGCATCATGCCAGAGCAGAAAGGCATATCTGCACAAGTGTACAATGGTCCTTGGGGATTGTGAAGATGACTGAAGGTGGCATCCAACACCTGGTCAAATATGTCTGGAGACAAGGCTGTCCAAATAAAGGTGCTATTGAAATTCTTGGAATGTTACACCCGGTTATTGCTGGGCATTTTCCTGTTAGAAAATGGTGTGAGATCTCCTTAACATATCAGTAATACAGTCAAATTGTTACAGAAAGTCTCCGTAGGTGACTGGCTACTGTAGGCAATGGCACCTCACACCATGATACTCTCAGTTCTGGCAGTGTGTCATTCGAGATTGTGATCAGAACTGCATTATTTCCCAAATCACTATAAGAATTGTGTAAGAATCTTGTCAGCTTGATGACACTCCATGGCAACTGAGTCCCACAGCTTATGTTTTCGCTCTTAGGGTTTGTCCTGGCTCCACACTTTCCAACTTACTCACTAGGATGATTCCTGGGTTCAGGACTCTGAGACATTCCAGATTCTCAAACTCAATTTTAGTACATTGGATTATTATACCAACTTGGATGAAAATAGGACATTCAGAATAACAAGCTTATTCATCAATAAACCAAGATGTGAAGGTAGCTACAGTCCTAGTCTCCACCACACTAATTTATTTAATAGTCTATGGTTGTTTCTATGAAGAAAAATGTTCTAATATCTGTGAAAAATCTTCCCTTAACAAGTTTCCAACCATGTCTTCATGTTGTTGTTAAAGAATTTTTTTCAAAATACCAACTGGGATCCACTGCACTTATTCCCTTCATAAATTTAAACATTTAGATCAGGTCAGTTCTTGATCTCCACTTGCTTAAACTGAAAAGGTTTAACTCCTTCATTCTCCTCTCATAGCTCATATCTCTCAGTCCTGGAATCAGCCTAGTAGCTCTCATCTTGACTTTATTAATCCACTTGGATGTCCTTCTCATATTTGTACTTTCAAGTTTCAGACCCTCTATTGTTTATTCAAATCCAGCACTTCTACTTCCAATGTGTAGTTTTTCCATCCATCCATCCATCCATTTTCCAACCCGCTGAATCCGAACACAGGGTCACGGGGGTCTGCTGGAGCCAATCCCAGCCAACACAGGGCGCAAGGCAGGAACCATTCCCGGGCAGGGTGCCAACCCACCATAGGACACACACACACACACACACACACACTAGGGCCAATTTAGAATTGCCAATGCACCTAACCTGCATGTCTTTGGACTGTGGGAGGAAACCAGAGCACCAGAGGAAACCCACACAGACACAGGGAGAACATGCAAACTCCACACAGGGAGGACCTGGGAAGTGAACCCGGGTCTCCTAACTGCGAGGCAGCAGTGCTACCACTGCGCCACCATGCTGCCCGTATTTACATTTACTTATATTAAATTTTATACGTCACAAATCAGCACACACCTTTATGCTTTCCAAGACACTCTGTAACAGTTTAGCTGATTCTACAGTGTTTGCCCTTCCATGTAGTTTGACATCATCTGTAAGCTTAATCAGTTTGCTGAGTATATTCTTGTCAGGATAGTTTATGTTTTTTAAAAAGAGCAGGAGCCCCTGTACTGACTTCTGCAGGACACCATTTTTAACATCACCTAAGGTTCCCCTTACTGTATTTGAGTCAATTTTGTACACACCTACACACCACACCTTAAATTCCCACTCGTTTAAATTTGACACTGTAGTTCACACTGTTGAGTGTGAAAAGATAAAGCAATCTGTGACATGTGCAATATGGATGTGAAATTAACATTAATTTAGCTCTCTGGAATCCAGCTCTAAACATTCCACATGTATAACCAGTGAGACTTATTCCAGATTTTGTTAAGCATTACATCTTTTTTTTTAAGTTTCTTACAGATATGAAACAAATTAATTAAATGTAGGCAAAAAATTTTTTTAATGGAGGCTGTTTTGCAAATTTTAGGGAACTGCTTAGGTCAATAAATTATAATGCTGCCTGATGAAAACCGGAATTTGGCAGATGATTCAGTATTTTTTGAGAAAAGAAAAGAAAAAAAAGGAAAGAGAAGAGAAGAGAAGAAAAGAACTGTCCCAATTGGCAAGCAAGCAAGAAAGACTGAAAGGTATTCTCTTATTTTTAAAGTTATGCCTTCTTAAAAGAAAAAATATCTAACTGGAATAAACCTCTAAAGCCACTCCTGTGAATATATGTCCAAAGATGAACTAGAAGCATTCAGGAGTAATGGGCGGTCTTCATTTGAACAGCTTTAGCACTTTGGGTCTCCTGCTGCTTTGTTGCCCTTTTTATTCACTGCTGCAGACATTTTCAACAAAATGAAACAGTATTTCCAGAGTGGCTGCCAATTTAAACAATGTGCATTGCTTTCCCTTCTTTGTCATCTTTGTCTCTCACCTACTGTACTATCATCACTTTCACCAAAATATAACAACTGCTTTCTATGTAATTCAATATATTTTCCAAGGCATAAAGCTAGCAATGACTGGAAGGTCGGAAGTCAGAAATGACTTTCAGCACAAGCATATGAACAATAGTACACTGCTAAAAAACATGAACAAAGATCTGGAGTTTCTCAATTGGTCTAAGAGGGTTTGGGAACACCACATTATGCTTATGAACAGGCACAATTTTTAATTCATTATGTACTAAAAGCTTAAAGGGTCATTATTGTCACAATATAGAGTACAGTAAAATCCATACTTGAGTATGCTACGCAGCCATCACTAAAACAGATTTTAACAAAACCTAATACATGCCATCTTGGGCAATAAGAAAGACAGCTTTGAGTTGGGAGCACAGGGGGCTTGTTGTTAGTGCTTATTGCTGGCACATGAAAAAGTTTTGAAGAGGAGATAATGGAGAGGACAACTCTTTATTGCTTAGGGAGCAAGTATCCATAGTTTATAGATGACATCTCCTGCAATATAGTTACATACAAATTTACTTAAGTGTGTTGTGGATGATTGGAAGGGCACTCATCACGTCTACAAAGGTGACCCCTTTCATTCCCTGATAATAAAGAAAAAACAAAAGGAATGCTTTATGGCATTTATACAATAGAAAACATGGCAAACTAAAAGAGATCTTAGTCTTCTCATAATAGAAGTCAATCGGGTTGTCTTCATGAGCTGATCAAAACGTGGGTCTGATCTGAGATGCCATTTTCTTTGGCGTCCATTTTTTTATAGTCTTTTGGCCATTAGGGGTGAAATCAGCTGCCCTCAGTGGGCTTCTTTTCACTGCTGTTGATAGACAGAACAGGCATGAATGTTAGTGACTGTGCCCCCTCTCGCCCTAGGGTGGTATCACTTACCTCTGATAAGCCTGAAAGGTAGTCCTCTGACACGCATACGTGACAATGTATAAATATTCTGGATAGATAGATAGATATAAAACACAGTCATAGCTATATAATTAATGTATTAGTTGAATGCCTAAATATTGCTATTCTTGGGTGAATATTACTTATGAAACACATCTCAGATGTTTTCTCCTACGTCTATTGTTTTATTGCACAAAAACATTTGCCTTCTTGAGCCCTGCTAATAATTCTTTACACCACACTTGGATACAGTTTCCACAAATATGAAAAATTACTGAATAAGCAGCACAAACGAATCAGGAGATTTATGTGCCTTCAAATAAAAAGTACAAGGAATTTATGAGGGTCATAGGGCTGACAGAAATTGAATGGAATTTATTCATACAAACTAAACTGAGTATGAATTATTGGCTCTCGGATCTCAAGTGGTCTGCTTTCCTGTAGTGAAATATTTCAGTTTATATTTATTAAAGCTGGGCATATGCATTCAGGAATGAAGAAATAATGGCTTATCATGAAGCAAATCTATAGAAATATAATTAGAATAATATTTTTACTTCATATGCAATTTTTCATTGGACATTTGGGGCTACATTCTTTTTCTACTAGTAAAAAAATTAACTAGTCCTCATGCAGGAATTTTTAAAAATGTGTGATATTATAACAATGCAATGAAACCTTTTCTTCCCTTTAAAGATTTTTTTCTCAAATATACAGTAAATGTCTTAAAACATTTAAAGTATTTTATTATTTACTGTTAATTTATCTTAAAATTCTGCTTGGATTTATAACATCCAATTGTCAAACCCCTTAAGTTCATTCAAAAAGTATCATAAATGAAGTCTATCCCAACAATAGGAGCCAAGCCTGGATGGGATGCCAGTCAGTCACAGCCCACTCACTCAGGACCAATTTAGAGTTGCCAAGCTAATCAAATACAGATGTCTTGAGAAGTTGGAGAAAAATGAAAATACACTGAAGTGCCTTGTGCAGAGTGCATCTGATAGTCTTCTGCCTCTTGTGACACTGAACAGGATTAGGCAGGTCAGAAAATAAATGGATAGATACAGATTCAGAATAATAAAGGAAGTGCCAACTGAAATGATGCCACAATACCTATTTGACTTAGAACACCATTCTAAAGATGCTTCTAGTTAGACTAGACTACTATACTATAAATATATACTATACTATACTAGAATATACTACACTACACTACTAGACTATACTGAAATACTACTATACTGCAGTACAGTACTCCCTCGCTACTTCGCGGTTCACTTTTCGCGGATTCACGACTTCGCGGGTTTTTAAATACAAGTGATTGCCCGCCTATCGCGGAAGTTATGTTCCAGACCCATCAGCAACAGGAGAAAATCCGCGATATAGAAAGACCATATAAATAAACATTTTTATAGTTTAAGCCTTAAAATACCCATCCCACATGCTTTAAACACATGTAAACTTATAAAACACACTTTGTTAACACATATGATATGTGGATGTCGGGCTAAGGATATGAGTAACATCTCACTATTATAAAACATTTTAACTTCACGCAAGACAAGACAGTGAGACAGGAAAATTGGTGATGTACAGGCTTTTAAATTATTGACACGCAGAGCGACAAGCAGCACAAAGCCAGCACAAAGTCCACTTCTCCCTAGCGTTCATTCAGCTCCCCACCCCCTTGACAATGCGAAGTAGCAGGAGCGTACTGCGCCTCCGGGGAGGGGGGTTTGAGCGAACGTGCATTCAGCCCTCACACCCCCCCACACACACACTCCTCCTCCTCCTTCCGAACGCGCAGAGCGACAAGCAGGCATTTTGGCAGAAGCAGCACAAAGTCCATTTCTGCTCAGCATGAGTTCATCTGCCCCCCTTCACAAAGCGAATGCAGACACATTGACGTCTGATCGCTGCGTGCAGTGTGCAGTGTTGGTCTGCGGTGTTTAAGAATGCAGAAAGTGTTTAAGAGCATAGGAAGTGTTTATAAGAACGTGGGAAAGGTTAACAAGAGAGTGAGAAAGGTTTATAAGAGTGTGGGAAGGGTTTATAAAGCCTTAAAATATGTATAAATAATAAAATAAATATAGGTCGCTACTTCGCGGATTTTCACCTATCGCGGGGGGCTCTGGAACGTAACCCCCGCGATAGGTGAGGGATTACTGTATAGTAAATTTACCTATGTATAATTTCAACTTTTGGATCACAGAGATGTTAAATGACATGGATTCTTAACATGCTTGTCTACAAATAAATAAGCAAAAAGCAGGAATGATGTCAACATTCCAAAATTGCTAGGGTTGTCTTTGCAGGTCCAAGATGCTTTGTTTCTCTTTTAGTCAGCAGAGTCCCAACTAGAGCTATCTGAAACTTTGGGAAGTAAGTATGGTTCTTCTGTCACTGTTTCCTGGCTTCACCATTGAAGAAGTTGCAAGCTTTCAAAGCAAGTGCTCTCTGCTACCACCTTGGGGGGCATCTTTCAAGCCTCTACTGCCGCACTCTCACTCTTTTTGGTTCAAGGATCAATCACTATCAGCAGCACCAGCTGGGTTTTGAGCCTTTTAGTACCCTAATGAACATTCAAGGTTTTCTTTTCAGGGTACCCAAATACATCCTACTTGGGCACCTCATGGAGGATTCCCCATTTGGACACACTCATCAATGACAGTGTCAGTTGTCTACTTTTGATGAGCGGAAGTTCTCTCAGACTGTAAGTGTAGATGTCACTCTCTTTTACTATTGGACTTCCCTCCAGCCTTTTACATCTATAGTTTGGAGTGCCAGTCCCAATACACTCCAAGTTGTAACTTTAGATGTTCATTAGGTGGTCTGCTTATAAGTCCAAGAGCCAATCTTGAAAGAAATGGTGAGGTGACCTTTTCCTGTTATGCACCAAAAATCTGGAATAATTTACCAAGCTTTACTAATCTCTACTTTTCTCTACTTTCTTCTCCATTTCTTCTATGACATTTTTTTTGCACCACCACCACCACCTGTTCGAAGGACTGCACTGCTCAGCTACCTGTGACGTTGGAATGAAGGCAGATATGCCAGCTGTAAATGAGACCAACTCCATCGAATCCTGTCAGACAAAGCCTGAAAATAATGAAGAAGGACTTAAGAATGAATGAAGAAGATTGACTTTATGTTAGGTAGAATATCCAATGGGGGTTTTGGGGGGGCTCGGCAGCGTTTGGCCTTGGAACCCCTGCAGATTTGTTTTTTTCTTTAGCTTAACTGGAGTTTTTTTTTTTCTGTCTCTCACGGACATCTGACCTTATTATCAGAGTCATCTTTACTGCAATTAAAGATGCTACCCTTCTATTAATGATATATCTATGTTTTATAAAATCATATAGATTTATTTTTTCAAAGTATTGGGCGTGCTAATTGATAATATTCTTGACATAGTAAATTCGTCATTAGATACGGAGGTCTTCCCAGACTGTCTTAAGACTGCTGTAGTTAAACCCCTACTCAAGAAAAATAATCTTGACCCCTCTGCTTTTGAAAATTTTAGACCCATCTCTAACCTGCCTTTCTTAAGTAAAATTCTAGAGAAGGCAGTCATTATGCAGTTAAATGACCACCTCAATAAACATGTTATTCTTGATAAATTTCAGTGAGGTTTTAGAACAAATCACAGCACAGAAACTGCATTCGTTAAAGTAGTAAATGACTTGTGGGTAAATGCAGACAGAGGTCATTTATCTGTTCTCATCCTCTTAGATCTGAGTGCCGCATTTGACACCATTGATCACAATATTCTTAGAAATCACCTTAGTCAATGGGTGGGCCTCTCTGGCAGAGTCTTAAATTGGTTTGAATCCTACCTGGCAGGGAGAAAATTTTTTGTTAGTTGTGGTAATTACAACTGAAAGACACATGATATCCTATATGGTGTTCCACAAGACTCTATCCTGGGTCCGCTCCTTTTCTCAATCTACATGCTTCCGTTAGGTCAGATTATCTCAGGGCACAACGTGAGCTACCACAGCTATGCTGATGACACACAGCTGTATTTATCAATAGCACCTGATGACCCCGATTCTCTTGATTCACTAACACAATGTCTTACTTGTATTTCTGAATGGATGAATAGTAATTATCTCAAGCTAAATAAAGAGAAAACTGAAATTTTAGTGATTGGCAATAATGAATACACTGAGGTTATCAGAAATAAACTTGATGCATTAGGATTAAAAGTCAAGACAGAGGTAAAAAGCTTAGGGGTAACTTGACTGTAACCTGAATTTTAAATCGCATATTAATCAGATCACTAGGACAGCATTTTTTCACTTAAGAAACATAGCAAAAGTTAGACCTCTTATATCATTGAAAGATGCTGAGAAATTAGTTCACGCGTTTGTTTTCAGTCGACTAGATTACTGTAAAGCATTCCTCTCAGGACTACCCAAAAAAGACATAAATCATTTGCAACTAGTGCAGAATGCAGCTGCTAGAATCCTAACTAGGAAAAGAAAATCCGAGCACATTTCTCCAGTTTTGATGTCACTACACTGGTTACCTGTGTCATTCAGAATTGACTTTAAAATTCTGCTTATGATTTATAAAGCCTTAAATAATTTCACCCCATCCTATATATCGGAATGTCTGACATCTTATATTCCAAATCGTAACCTTAGATCCTCAAATGAGTGTCTCCTTAGAATTCCAAGAGCAAAACTTAAAAGAAGTGGTGAAGCAGCCTTCTGCTGTTATGCAACTAAAATCTGGAATAGCCTGCCAGTAGGAATTCGCCAGGCTAATACAGTGGAGCACTTTAAAAAACTACTGAAAACACATTACTTTAACATGGCCTTCTCATAACTTCACTTTAATTTAATCCTGATACTCTATATATTCAATTCATTATAATAACTATTCATGGTGGCTCTAAAATCCGTACTAACCCCTACTCTCTCTTCTGTTTCTTTTTCCGGTTTCTTTGTGGTGGCGGCCTGTGCCACCACCATCTACTCAAAGCACCATGATGTTCCAACATTGATGGATTAAAAGCCAGAAGTCTGCATTACCTTCATCATCGAGTCCTTCCGTGAGAACCCTAAATACAAAGAGGACTACAGTAATCCCTCGCTATATCGTGCTTCGACTTTAGCGACTCCACTCTATCGCTGATTTTATATGTAAGCATATTTAAATATATATCGCGGATTTTTTGCTGGTTCACGGATTTCTGCGGACAATGGGTCTTTTAATTTCTGGTACATGCTTCCTCAGTTGCTTTGCCCAGTTGATTTCATACAAGGGACGCTATTGGCAGATGGCTGAGAAGCTACCCAAGCAGAGCGCATATTACGTATTAAATAAAACTCCTCAAATATATTGTGAGCACAGGGGCTGTTCGCACCCCTAGAGGATACGGCCGCTCCTCAAAAAACGCTGAAAGATTACCTTCACATTGCTCCCTTCCTTGCTGGGCTTACATATGGTTGCTTTGTCAAGCGATATGCTTTCCGCACTGTGCTTCGCATACTTAAAAGATCAAACAGCACGTATTGATTTTTGATTGTTTGCTTTTCTCTCTCTCTCTTGCTGTGACATTCTCTGCTCCTGACGGAGGGGGTGTGAGCAGACGCTCGTCTAAAAATGCTTAAAGATTATCTTCACATTGCTCTCTTCTGTGCAGCTGCTTTGTCAAGCGACATGATTCCCGCACGGTGCTTCACATACTTAAAAGCTCGAAGGGCACGTATTGATTTTTGATTGTTTGTTTTTCTCAGTCTCTCTCACTCTCTCTGACATTCTCTGCTCCTGACAGAGGGGGTGTGAGCAGAGGGGCTATTCGCACACTGGCCTAGAGGATACGGACGCTCCTCTAAAAAATGCTGAAAGACTATCTTTACATTGTACATCCTTGCAGCTGCTTTGTCCAGCGGTGCTTCGCATACTTAAAAGCCAAACAGCCCTATTGATTTTTGATTGTTTGCTTTTCTTTCTCTCTCCGACATTATCTGCTCCTGATGCGCACTCCTTTGAAGAGGAAGATATGTTTGCATTCTTTTAATTGTGAGATGGAACTGTCATCTCTGTCTTGTCATGGAGCACAGTTTAAACTTTTGAAAAAGAGACAAATGTTTGTTTGCAGTGTTTGAATAACGTTCCTGTCTCTCTACAACCTCGTGTGTTTCTGTGCAAATCTGTGACCCAAGCATGACAATATACAAATAACCATATAAACATATGGTTTCTACTTCGCGGATTTTCACCTTTCGTGGGGGGTTCTGGAACGCAACCCCCGCGATCGAGGAGGGATTACTGTATTTCATTTAAGTGAGGTAGAATGTCCAGAGGGGGCTGGGCGGTCTCGTGGCCTGGAACCCCTGCAGATTTTATTTTTTTCTCTTCAGCCGTCTGGAGTTTTTTTTTGTTTTTTCTGTCCCCCCTGGCCATCGGACCTTACTCTTACTCTATGTTAATTAATATTGTCTTATTTTAATTTCTTACTTTTCTTCATTATGTAAAGCACTTTGAGCTACATTTTTGTATGAAAATGTGCTATATAAATAAATGTTGTTGTTATTATTTATTTACTATTCTTTGTTACATATTGATCACTATTATTATCTAATTTTATTTGTTTTTTTCTTTTCTTTGACAGCTTGTAAAGCACTTTGAGCTACAGTACATTCTTTGCATGTATGTATGTGTGTAGAAATAAATGTTATTGTTGTTGTCTTCGGTCAAATTCACACCCACCCTGTCCTTTTATCAATATAAACTGGGAGAGCGTTCATGCATACAGTATGTGATTGTGACCTGTGAAAGGCTAGAATCCCTTCATGGGCTGATTTCTGCTTTGCACTTGATGCTACTGAAAAGGGTTTAGCTTTTGGTTTGGATGATGTAGCATGCAGCTGGGGCCCTTGCCTGGCCAGGACGCCTCCATGCTGGTAGGACTGGGGGAACAAGTGTGGCCAAAGCGTTACTTCCCTTGGGACACTAGATGGCAGCCCCCCTGGGCTGCAGCAGTGCCTCGGACTCCCGCTGGGCTTCATGGGAGTTGGAGCTTGGTGCAGCCCTGTTGGGATCTACAGGCGCCACCAGGGAGTACTGCAGCAGGAGCTTCTGAGCCCTTTTGGGCAGTTCTTCTGTCACACCCAGAAGTGCTGCCGGAAATGAGTCATCAAGCGCCTGGAGCACTTCCGGGTGGGCTATAAAAGGAGCCAGCAACCCTACTCAGGGAGGAGGAAGACTAAGCTTGACCCGAGGAGTGGAGGAGAAAGGAAGAGATTTAGTTTGTGTTTGTGCTTGGACTATGTTCTGAGCTCATGGGAATGGGGAAGACATTCTCCATGTGTGAAGAAAAATAAAACGTGTCTTTTTATAAGTGCTTTCTCCTGTGTCTTTCTGTGTTGGGTTGGGTGGCTGAAATGCCCCCTAGTGGTTCTGTCACAATGGAGAGAAACGTAAATAATCGTGTATATAAGGTGTCAAAATGAATACGCTAGTTCTATGCTAATTCACTTTTATTGAAGTTAAAGTACTTTATACCCCTTCCAAATCTCCCATTTCCTAGATGTGCAAATGGGTAACTAGTTATCTTAGGCACTATAATGATCTTTTACGAGAGACACAATGTGGAACTCAGTTCTCAGTTACTTTCAGATGAACATTATCTGAGCCCTTCCTTCTCTGTTCTGAGCTATGCTATATTACTATGTAGCATGCCTACTTGTTTATTGTTGGTTTACAAAACCATTTACAAAAGTTGCATGTATTTATTGCCCGACTAGAGGGTGAAGTGTTGTAACTCAAAACAGCTGGTTGTGAGAGAGCCAGAGGCATGATCTTCAACTATTTAGAGCAGAGTCTACAACAAATAGCAGCAAGAAAAGCAATTGTAAATTAAATTTTCCTACAATTTGTTGAAATTTATTGTTTACATGTGTAGTAATGCAACATTTTGAAGAAAAAAAAGTGGAAACACTTTCAATTGTGAATATTGCAATGGTTTCCTTACTAAAAATACTAGTAATAAAGAATTACCTCAATCAGTATATTTTATATGCCTGTTACGGTTTATACTTTATATAAGAATAATTCTACAAAGAACAACTGGTTGTAATACTGCCTGGAGTGTAGGGCAACAGTCAATTATTTGTTCTCCAGCAAGAAAGAAACCAGAGCAGCCCTACTGATTTTCTTTTCATGCGTCTGAAACAATCCATAACACCGCATATGCTGACACTCCATGTGATGGAACGGAGAAATATCAGAATTGAAACCTCTGCAGAATGTACATTTTTAACACACTCAATTATTCTGGTTACGTATAAAATGGCAATGGAAAAAGCACAAAAATGGATGGATGTTGACTTCATGACTTTAGCATAACTGTTAAATTTAACACTGAATTATTTTATTCTGCTGCTTTGAGAGAATTGGTGATTTACCTCAAAACAATCAATGCTTTAATTTTAATTCTGTGAGCTTTTTTATTATTAACAGTGAAGTGAAACACTAAGTTTCATTGCAAATTTACTTTTGCACAGATCATTTCACTCATCATTACTAATCTACAGAAAATTAATTTTATTAACATAAAAACAATTCCTGTAAATAAGTTTGGATGATGTTGTAGTATACTCAATGATAACGTCTGTTATTTCTATTTATCGATGAATAATCCACACTTTTAATGAACGACTGTAAACTCAGTCTTTTGCCTTTTTACTTTTCTTCTGTAATCTTAAACTTACTAGATAGATAGATAGATAGATAGATAGATAGATAGATAGATAGATAGATAGATAGATAGATAGATAGATAGATAGATAGATAGATAGATAGATAGATAGATGCTTTATTAATCCCAAGGGGAAATTCACATACTCCAGCAGCAGCATACTGATACAAAAAAAAACTATAACATGGAACATCACAAAATTTAAGGTTTTGTGCATCCACATTCTGAGACTTTGCTGCAACTTCTAAAAATAAGGTACTCTAGTTATTTCAGTACACACACACACACAAAGAACTGACAAAATAAATTGCATTTTACTTCCAGTGAAGTTTGTGCCATTTACAAAAGAAAAACAATTGTAGTTCCTGTCTGGAAACATTTTCAGGCATCATGTGTCTTCCCATAATTTAGTATTTTACTGTAAATAAAGGTCTCTAGTGAAGAAATAAAATCACCAAAAGTGTGTCTATGCTCAGCTAGGTTACAGTGTAATGGTGGCTTTCCATGTACCGAGTCAAGCGTGTTGATGGCTTGAGTTTTTGCTTTCCTATCCTCCTTGGCCATCTGACCTCAGCATTGGAATCATTTACCAGTATAACCTGAAACCTGGAAATGTTTTAGTGAAGGTTTAAAAAGAAGACCCTCAACAGTGAAAGAGTGAGTTCCATGGTGAGTTCAGGGGACAGCTGCCAGGCTAAGAGGAGAGGGAACAGGTAGCTTAACATGACAAAGTGACATGAGAAGTGAAAGGAAGTTCTTCTTTGTAGTTCTGACGATAGGAAGTTAAGGTAGACAGACTGCCCGACAGCAGGGTGTTGTTTGTGCTCTGTTGCTTTTTATCTTTTGCGTTGTCATTTTGTACAGCTCTGCCTTGAGTGCATGTGGCAAATAAACATGTCTTTTGATACATTTTTAGACTGCTGCAGCCTTCTGGGTCTTGAGAAAGCACTTTCCTTATTACTCTCTAAGTATATTTTAAGTAAGCCAGAGTGCATGTGCCTCTGTTTACACCATCTGTTTCAAAGAACTTTGTAAGGATCTGTGGTTTTTCTAAGCCTTCCAGTAATGCAATAAAGTTGAAAGAGCATTGAGGTGTCATCATTTAAACAAAAATTTAACAGTGAAGCAGTGAGCTGACTGTATTATTTGGCTAAAACAATATATAGCTGTTTGCCAAACTTATTGTCTGCCAATAAAATTCTTTCAACAGCTGACTGTAAAGAAACAACATCTTCCTAAATAGTCATTTAGTAGAAAAAAAAATCAACTCTTTAAAAAACTATTATTTCCATTAAACTGTGCCTACGATGACAAGTTATTGTGTTAAAATACTAGCATAAATTTTCCAAATATCTAAAGGCAGGGAATTATGAAGAAAGCACTGCATTATCATGGAGTACTTTGACACTTCCTTATTTTTATATTTTTTATGTTTGGGATGCCAAGTAACCAGATTTCACTATGAGATGTCTCCCCAAAGAACCACCGGACCCATAAGACGTTAATAAGCACTAAGCCAGTTAGTTATGCTGAAGTTCTTTAGAATCCCCTGAACTGCTTTATTTAAAATTTACCACATGGAGCTTTGACCTTAATTTAGATTGTTATTTTTTATTTACCTCTACAGTTAAATTGACTCAATTTGTAAGAAATGTCCTAATGAGCTATTCTTTGCCTGTATATTAGGAAATTTCTGACAGGTAGCAATCACTTTAAAATGTGCATTGCTAAACTAATTTTTAAAGCAGCTATTGGCACAGCACGTTTCCTTGATGCACAGTGCTAGGCATGGCGGCCTCAACAAAACAGCATGCTAGGTTTGAATTCAACTGCTTAGTTGTTATCCTTCTAGAGTTTGCAAATTCTTTTAATTTGTACATGAGTTTCCCAGGGGGTACTCCAGTTTTCCTCCCACGTGATCAAAGCACAGGTAAGATTAAGTGGTGACTCTCAAACTACCTCCATGTACGTTTGTGGTTAATACGATAGACTGCTGTGCTGTGCAGGGCTCGGCACTTCCTTATTCATTTTGCAAACATGCTGCTGAATTGGCGTATGCAGATTTGAGAATATTATATTATATTTCCTTGATATCTTTGAGACACTAAAAACTGGCTGACGTTTTGGGATCAAACCTACCCAGTCATAAAGACATCTTAATGTATTCCGTTCAGTTTTCAAAACCAATTGGAAAATTGACAGTTCAGCTACCCAAATTTACTGTACTGTTTTTATTGAACACAACATCCAAATCAGAGATCAGCCATTCAGGAATTTTCCATTTTTTTAGCTTGGAAAAACTCCTGTGTTGCCGTAGCAGTATATTTGGGATCATTATCTTGTTTTAGGATGAAGCAGCACCCAAGGAGTTTGGAGGCATTTACTGGAACTTGAGCAGATAAGATTTATCTATGCACTTCAGAATTCATTGTGCCACTGCTGTCAGCATTTACATCATCAGTGAGATAGAGAAGTGTGCCAATACCTGTGGCAGCCATACATGCCCAAACCATAACACCTTCACCATCATATTTAAAAGATAGGGTGGAATGCTTTGGATCTTGGGCAGTTCTTTCTTCATCTCCACACTTTGCTCTTGCCCTCACTCTGATACAGGTTCATCTTTGTTGGCTTGTTTAGGTACTTTTTCTTGAACTGTAATCTAGCTATCCTTTTTTTGTGGTTTGCATCTTGCAGTGTGGCCTCTGTATTTCTGTTCATGAGGTATCCTGTGGATAGCTGTCTCTGACACATCCACATCTGCTTCCTAAAGACTGAATTTTTATCTGTTGGACTGGCGTTTGGGGCTTTTTCTTGACCATAGTGAGGATTCTTCTGACATCAACAGTGGATGACTTCATCGGCCTACCAGTCCCATTGCCATTACTGAGCACATCAGCTTGTTCTTTCTTCTTAATGATATTCCAGACAGTTGATTTTGGTCATCCTAAGGTTTTATTGATGTCTCTAATGGTTTTATTCTTATTTTTCATCCTCATAGTGGCTTCTTTGACTTTCACTTTGTCTTCATGTTGAACAAAGACAAGTACAGACTCTAAAGGGTGGAAGCAAGCCAGGGTATCTTATGGCTGCACTAATAAAGCAAGGAAATGCACCTGAGGAATCCTAAACACCTGTGATGCCAATTCACCCAAACATAAGGGTGACCTGAAATGATGGGACCATGTAGAAAAAAGTGATGACATTTCTACATGTTGTGACCAAAATGTATGCAAATACCCTTAAATGAAAGTCTGCAGTGTGCACTTTAATCACGTCTGAATTGTTTGATTTGTAATTTTAAACTGTGGAGCAGAGGGGTGAAACAAAGACAAATGTGTCTTTGTCCCAAACATTATGGAGGGCACTGTACTTTGTTAACCTATCAGAGCTTTAGATTTCCACCCATTGTTAGCCACCAATGTGCAGAATGCAAATTTTTGATCACTCAAACAAATGTGATTCTACTTTACATCTGGGAACTGATACAATAAAGCTGTATTTTTGAGGTTGCCAGAAATAATAGGATTTCAAGAAAATCTGTAGTATTTGCACTGAAAATTGCCTAATAAAAGGGAAATTATAAACAGTATGTAGCATTTATTATAAAAAATACACTACAGAGACGTTTGACCAGTTGCACGATTTCTCTCTTTACACAATGAGAAATTTTAAAAATGTAAATTTTGTAACAGAAACAGCAGTGGTTACTTTCTATAATGAGATAAATGAGTGGTATGCTGCCAACCACCATCACAGTATAAGAACTTAATTTGTACTAAAAACCAGAAACATGCATGGAAACCAGGATCTAGTAAGTGTAAGTACAACGATACCTGTAATGCTATTTTAATTGACTTGAAGCAACTATAAGAACAGCCAAAATATAGACAAAGAAATAAAAGCTGGCATTCAAAAGATTACAAAAGCAAAAATAAAGTGCTGAAAGTATAAGAAATCTCTGAACAAAAGAAACAATAATACTGTAGATTTTAAAATAAGCTATAGCTATGAGCACTGTCTGCTTACAAGCAAAACCTGATTAATGAAAAGATTTAAAATGCATTTGCTATAGAAGTGACTTTACTCCATTAGGCCTTTGAACAAAGCCCTTATCCTGCAATTGCTCTGTCCTGGGTATGACGTTTATCTGCGTCCAGCCCAGCCAGCAGGTCCTCCAACTTGCAGGGAAAACTAGGTGGTTGGTGGCAGGATTGGTACTCCAGCCACCATAATAAACCTCACACTGTTCCAGTATGGTGCTGAGGTGTCACCTGTTGCATGACTGCACTCGGGTCCCAATCCTGGTGGCTCATCGTGTGGTGGGTGCTGTACCAGCGCATGCTCCCAACCTCACTCTCTTGCTATGAATGGATTTAACTTACAAAAAGAGAAATTCTGCTTTCCATAGAAAAGACATGTATTAAAATCTACACAACACATAATAGAGTTAATGTTGGCGATGAAAAAAAGCATCCTGCGTGCAGAAAAAATGTACATGATCACGCCATTCAGACTAGTTTGCCATCTTCATGCTACTTATAAAAAGCATACGTTAACTCAGTGAGGGTTATATTAATCTCAGAATTCAATTTTATAATCATCCAAAGAACAATAAAACTAGTGTCCTGTAGAAAATGACACATGGATACAACATTGTTGGTGTTGCCAAAAGTAATAGGCTCTCAACAAGAGAACCTGCAGGATTTGAATTAAAAGAGCTGTGAGTTAATAAGGAAATCGTAAGACACTCCTGCTTTTGTTAGAAAAAGAAAGCAGAGAAACATGGAGAGTCTGAGTGAAAATTCTAAGTACCATAAAGTGAATAGGGTGTATAGTGGTGTAATAAGTAATGCTGACATGTTATAGAGCTTAAATCTTAGGATCATTAATTTGTGGATTTTAATGGCTCTCTCAGTATGGGTCTTTCTTTCCAGGACTTTGACTTCTTTAATTGTCATCTTTAAATAGCCCTTGTAATGAAGAATAAACATTTACTCAGTTACAAAGAGAAATGAACTGTGGAGATATTTGCACAAAATGTGTTTTGTATTTTGAATATCTAGCATTTTTGATAATTATCTATAAAACGTTTTTAAAAGGATGAGATTGAATTGCTTACTTAAAAGGAGGAAAAAACCTTCTAACAGTATGGATACTTACTTTTAAGCATATAAGCTTAGATTAGAATGACCAGACAGTTTACACCTAACAGTAATGGGAATGCGAGAGGCTTGTTGTACTTACCACATACCGATGAGACAGATAAAGATCTTCTTAACCATTAATAGATCTTGAGAGGGACCTGTTCTTCTTAGGATATGTGTGTGCTCTGCTCAAAGAATACCAGATCAGAAGCAGTATGAACTAAATCTGCAGAGACAAAAGCAGATGTGTCCAGGGCTGGGTTGGTAAAGGGTTTTAAGGACATAAGCCATGCCTAAACAGGACTGGCCAAAGGACATGAGGCCTAAAGCAAGGGAATCAGCCTTACACTACGGAGGTCCATTGACCCAAGAGGTACACCAAGGAAGCACAAGACCAGCACAAATTCAAGTTACTAGAGAAACTGAGAGTTTCAGTAATTTCACCAATCTAGAGGCCATGCTGGTTCAGAGACCAATCAGCTTACTAAGATAAAAAGCCACCTGGTTATCTAGGTATATTGGATTGCTAGACTTCTGCATCCAGGATGCATTTGGCATAATTTGTCACTCTCATTTCTTTACTTCTATTTTATAATATATGTGTAGAAATGTCAACCTTCTCTGTAGCTTCTTTTGGTTTGTAACAGGCTTTTAAAAATGAGGGCTATAGTGATGATTTGGAACACTCTGTTCATGTCTGTGTAATAAAAGAGTCTGAAAGTGAGAATCAAGTCATCCTAGGACCCATTTCACAATAAAAACGTCCTTCTAGAATTTGATTACCCATGATCTGTGATAGACAGAAAACCCATCCCTGAATGATGATGTGCATCATGGAAATGGATTCAGATCCCTTTGGCATTTCATGTCAGGTAGCGTGGATTATGAAAATAAATAATTGAGTAAATATATAACAAGATTACTTTTTAGTGGGTTCAGTGAATTTCAGTGGTTCTCAATAATGAAATTAAGTAAAAGATTGCTCAGTTGCCATTTGCATATGTTCTTGTTTCCATCCTTTTGAAAAAAGTGCCTTTTATTTCTGCTACAGAAGCAGCATTTTTCTCGAATTTTCCACTATACTGCATA
Organism: Erpetoichthys calabaricus; assembly: GCF_900747795.2. Lineage (NCBI taxonomy): Eukaryota > Metazoa > Chordata > Cladistia > Polypteriformes > Polypteridae > Erpetoichthys > Erpetoichthys calabaricus. The sequence goes on from NC_041403.2 coordinate 104,058,113, forward strand.
TCTTTTGCCTACTACAATGCACAATCTGAGAAGCCCATAAAGCCTGAAAAAAGCAACGACAGCAGTTTAAAACATTTCTAATTCATAGACTAGCATCTTCTTGTGTTGACTTCACTATGAACAGCTTTGTGTATAATTTAGCTTTGGAAACGTAACCTAGCATTGTGCTTTAGAAGTGCATGGAATACTTATGACTCTACTATTCACTGAGTGTTCTCTGTGAAGACTGGCCAGCACAGAGACCTGCCAAAGTTAGCGGCACTGAGCGCTTTATTCTAAAGTGCACTGGGTTACAAAATTTGGACTACTGTTGTGAGGACTGCAAGGAATGAAGGCGCATTTGAAAGGATCAAACTAATACTCAGATTATGATGATGTTGGCCTGGTTCACTGATTGAACTCCTCCTTTCTGAGTAATGAAATAAAAAAAATCAGCATTTGCAGCAATTGGATTGAACCCCAGAAAATGAAAATTGCTTCTAATTTGCTGTGTTACAAGTTCCATGGGGTTAACTTCTCTAGTTCTCAGCCCTGAGCTGAACAGAGAAATTCAAACATGTTTGTTCACACTGTTCATTTATTATCCAGAGTGTATGAATTCTAACACCAGAAAAAACAGAGATCATATCATTTATTCATTCATTCTTTCAGTTGTTCACTACATATATTCTAATATAAGGTTGCAGGATGCTGGAACCTATCCTTGTGGCCCGGAATTCAAGGTAGGAACCAACCCCTGAATGAGGCTCCACTCTATATAAAGTTGCGTTCAATGACAGCAGGTCAACTCAGAATACTCATTTAACCGACTAAATATTTTTGTCAAAAAGGAGTAAACTTAGAATCTGTAGAAAACTGATCTTGACCCAGGGAAAATGAGCTAACTTTATAAAGTCAGTGTCTGAAATGGGATTTCAAGAAGGGGTGTCTAACCCCCTACAAACAGAAGGGGGCTGTGGAAGGTCAACAGGTAGCAGTGCATGATCCATAGCCAGAGATGCAAGTCCCATATTCCTGTTTTAAGTGATGAGGCAGGGAGGGCAGGCAGGAAGCTAGCACTTTGCTGCTCTACTTCTTGAAGGCAGCAGAAGGTCTCCGAATTGAGTAAGTGTAACCATGCCAGGTCACTCCCATTCAGACACACAAAAATATCCACAATATTTCAAATATATATAATGAATAACTAGAAATTAACATTTCAAAAATAATCTTGTATATCTGCTTTCCTGTTTTCAGCAGCATTGCCCAAACTTACGAACCTCACTTGTGTATACTCTGACTTACTCCTAATGCTCTTCTATCAATGGCATTTTTTGTTATGCTGTCTTGCACTGTGCCAGCTCTTGAGACTATTTGTGTGCATGTCTGCCTGTCAATAATTTTTATTTTCTTCAGCATCTCTCTCCAGCACAGAATTATCAGATCATCTACTTCAGTTCAAATATTTTGTAGGTTTTCTTTTGGCAAGCTGCTAACATATCTTGAGGTTTTAATTAATTGAGTCATTTAATCATACAATGAAGATGAAGGCAATGATCAATTGGATAATGCTGTGATAAATATACAGCTGGAGGACCCTAAAGTAAGTGCCAATAAAGATTAGATATTTTAGGCGTTAACATTCCAACTCAAATTTTCAACAATGCTGTCCTAAACAGAGGAAATACAGTGGAACGACACTTTAACTTTGCTGGCAAAATGTTCCCCAGCAACCAGTGTTGTAGAAGCTTACGTAAATCCTTAAAAAAAAACAAAACAGCTGTAGACTTATTTATACGCTTCTAAAAGAAGCCTCATAACAGACATGTGATTGTTAAACAGGGGTTTGTAAATGGGACTGAGCTTTTAAAGTAGATTTTCAAGGGCCTGGCTGATGATGACAACTCCAGAAATAATTCCTAGGGGTAGAGTATACATCACAGGATGGAAAAATATAAAGCTGCACAGTGACACCTGAAAAGTCCACATGCTGGCAACAGGTGGGGGTCCTTAGTATTTGAATAAAAGAAATACATGTGGCAGTTCCTCATAAAGGCTGGGCTTAATCCTAATTGAGACCCGAGCTAAGGAATTATCCCACATCATGTCCCAGCTAGAAATGAGCCTCACAACCAACCAAATTATATCAAGGATAAATGCTTTAGTCCAAGTGACTCTTATGGCTTTTGAGAGCAAGGTGCAATGTCCATCTTCATTGTACACTCATATTATTTAGGAACAGGCTCAGTCACTTGAGCCTTGTTACTCTCACCCCAATTAAACCTCACCCATGACAATCATCTGGTGGTGATCTGTCCAATCTGATTTGTGACTCTGACAGAGCTGACACTTCATCACAGACAGGAAACAAACTCTGACTCTGGCAATCAGATAGATAGATAGATAGATAGATAGATAGATAGATAGATAGATAGATAGATAGATAGATAGATAGATAGATAGATAGATAGATAGATAGATACTTTATTAATCCCAAGGGGAAATTCACATACTCCAGCAACAGCATACTGATAAAGACAATATTAAATTAAAGAGTGATAACAATGCAGGTATACAGACAGACAATACCTTTGTATAATGTTAATGTTTACCCCCCCGGGTGGAAATGAAGAGTCGGATAGTGTGCAGGAGGATAGATCTCCTCAGTCTGTCAGTGGAGCAGGACATCATTGTGTCGGAACACTGTAGTAGCATAACATTGTTACACATCAACATCAATGTTCTCTTCCTAGGCTCTGTGAAATACACATCTAATAGCCAGCTTAATTGAAGGTGGATTCCTTTAGTCCATGTGATGATTAGGGCTTTTGAGTTCTTTTTTACTTCCTTTCGCCAGTGCTAAAATCATGTCCTTGTCGTGCTTCTGGCCTCACCCCTTTCATCCTTCTTGTTAATTATGTTTCATTTGTAGCCAATATACATGGAACTTTGCATTACTTCATTTGTCCTTAGGTGCTGCTGCCAGCAAGTGTGCAGTCACATGATGGAAACAAAAGACCTAACACTGCTTGTTGGAGTGGCATTAATTAACTTCTACTTGTATTCTCTCTGCGCCTTTGTAAACACTGATCTCTCAGACGTTTTGTTTATTTAATGTTGATTTTCAAGTTCTGGACTTCAAAACTTCAGATTTACCATTGAGACTGGTACTCTTCCTTATCCTTCTTCCCTATCATTTTTTTAAGGTTCATGTTTTGTCTCTTTAATTGCTGTGTTTTGCTTTTGTGGAATTTGCTTCCATAAGAATTAAAAACAGGCTTACCCTGCTATCCATTTATGTAGGATAAAGTTTTATAACGAGAATAGCTAATTACCATTAATTTAAATGAAAAACATTTTAAATGTTTCCTTGCTCCAGAAATTGTTTCCATTTTAGTTGAAATAATACTGAAATACATGTAAATTGACAAAATTGTTTTAATAACAACATTAATCCTCAAAGCAAACCTTAATAAAGCAGTGTCCTTCACTTATATTATGCCAGGTAAGGTGGTATATTTCAGCAAGGATAACGTCCCTAGTCAGATATTTTTTGTTTATTTAATCTTTTTGTTGTTTTTTAAATATTATTTTGTACATTATGTTGTTAATTTTGTCCTTGGATTGCTGATTTTGAGATTCTTGTTTTCTGTGGATACCCTTGTTTCAAAACCTGCTTTGATTAAGGTATTGTTTTTTAGTTTGTGTTATCGACTTCATTTGCTTTTAGGGTTTTCCTTCTTCCAATCTGCAGGGAAAAACTTGGGGGTTGGTGGCAGAATTGGCACTCCAGCCACTGTAAAAAAAACCTCACACTGTTTCAATCCATCTGAACTAGTGTGGTGCTGAGGTGTCACCCATCTCATGGCTGGCACTCGGGTCCTAATCTGGGATCCTGAGATGGTTTGTCATGTGGTTGGTGCAGCAATGCACTATATCCACGCAAGCTCCTAACCTCTCTTTCTCTCTCCCTGGAAAAAAATATTTTTTTGATGTTTTTTTCCTGCCTTGCCTTTTTAGAAGAATACTGTAAATAAAACTTTGCATTGCAACATATTTGTAATCAGTGCCTCACCTTCTTTCAGTGAACATTTGGATATTTAAAAGCCTTAGCCCCATTGTTGGAATTGTGCAAGCTGAAAGCCTGCCATCTGAGCTCAGGTCTAGGCTGCCTTTAGTGGTAAGGCCTACTCTGTCAAGCCAGACCAGGGTGTTGGTGTAGTTTGTGGTTTTTCAAGGCCTGCAACCCTTTTTGACATTTTTGTGTGTCAGAATCACAAATGTAAACCACTAGGCCACGTAAAGGAAGACAAGTGTGAACTGAACCACTAGAATGGATTGTTACCCAGAAGTCAAACTGTTTTTCATTTAATTTATAATCATAAACCAAATTCAAAGTCAAAAACCGGAGTAAGATTTGTTCACCGAAAATGCAAGAAAATATTATTCCATAGCATAAGTCTTTTGAAAACATAAGTCTATTTATGGATGCCAAAGAACATGTGGCACTGGTTTCTATGAACTGCATCTCAGGAGTGGGACATTTTGTGTTTTGAACAAATGTCCAAAATAGCAACGTGAGAGATAAGAAAAAATGTAAATAAAAATCAGTTTTGTTCCAGAATTAACACACAGTAAATAGCACTACTGGAACATTCTCTCCAATAATCAACTTGAGTCCAAGGTAAAATATTTGGCATATAAGAATAATTTTAAAAAATTTCTGACAAGTAACAATTATATATTATTTAATAAAAATGCTTACCTATGCTTTTTCACTTCACGTTTCACTTTCAGACTTTCTTGGATATTTCCAGCTGTCTCATCTTTTTTGAAGCCATGATGTTAAAGATAATACATACAATACAATACAATACAATTTATTTTTGTATAGCCCAAAATCACACAAGTGCCGCAATGGGCTTTAACAGGCCCTGCCTCTTGACAGCCCCCCAGCCTTGACTCTCTAAGAAGACAGGAAAAACTCCCAAAAAAAACCTTGTAGGGAAAAATGGGAGAAACCTTGGGAAAGGCAGTTCAAAGAGAGACCCCTTTCCAGGTAGGCTGGGCGTACAGTGGGTGTCAAAAAGAAGGGGGTCAATACAATACAATACAATACACAGAACAGAACAAATCCTCAATACAGTATAAAAATAAAAATTTTAGAAGTACGGAGCAGAATTTAACAGTAGATGATATCACATAAGAAGATTTGGATATATTTAGAGTCCTGGAGACCTCATCCATCAAGCTGCCTCCTCCATTTGGCCATTCCATGGCTGAAACAGCGCTGGGCCAGCCAATCCAATGAAAGGACCCCTCCTTCCCATGATTCCTGCAATCCTCCATCAGGGATGACTTTACCTTAGGCAGGCAAAACAGCTTGACAGGTGGGCCGTGGCACCAAGTGCCACATTAGAGTACCGAGAAGAGAAACAGAATAGGTGAGGGTTAGTATCCAATTATAACTATCATGTTACTTATGTTTTAGTTCTAATGACTAACAACAGAGATGCAGTCTGTACAGTTAATCAGCAGCTCTAGTCAGGATATGCTAAACTGAAGTAGTGAGTCTTCAGCTGGGATTTAAAAGCTGAGACCGAAGGGGCATCTCTTATAGTAGCAGGCAGACCATTCCACAGTTTATGGGCCCTGTAACTAAAAGCTCGACCTCCCATTGTTATTTTATTAATCCTTGGAATCATAAGCAGACTGGCATCTTGAGATCTTATTGTGCGCTCTGGTTTGTAAATCATGATAAGTTCCGACAAGTAAGCCGGACCTTGGCCATTTAATGCTTCATATGTTAAAAGGAGGATTTTGAAATCTGCCCTAAACTTAACCGGGAGCCAGTGTAAGGATTTAAGAACTGGAGTTATGTGTTCGTATTTTCTTGTTCTTGTAATAATTCTTGCAGCCTGTGGCACGCGGCTGGGGGTGCTACCCAGCCAGGATGCCCAAGAGGACTGGAGGGGGGCTCACGCCTCCTCCAGACCACAAGGGGGTGACCGCCCTGGTTGCTTTGGGGGCCACAGGTGCGGAGCTTTGAAGCTCAACCCTTTAGGGGCCCGTGGTCACCGCCAGGGGGCGCCCGAATGCCTTGGCAGCCCTGGACCTCAGCACTTCTGCCACACCAGGAAGTGCTGGGGGGAAGAGGAGCAGGGACACCCGGAGTGCTTCCGGGGATATAGCTGCCACTTCCGCCACACTGGGGTGTGTCGGTGGAAGATTGCCGGAGCACATCTGGGGGATAATAAAAGAGGCCGCCTCCCTTCATTCAGGGCTGGAGTCGAGTGGAAGAGGACGAGGTCTGGAAGGAAAGAGAAGGAGGTGGTCTGAAGGAAAGGCATTTGTTGAGGGCCTGGACTGTGGTGATTGGTGCTGCAGCACTGGGTTTGTGCTTCGACTTATTATTGTACATATTGTAAATAAACATGTGCTGGGTGACAAAATGATGTCCGTCTGTCTGTGTCCGGGCTGCTTCCCACAAGCCGCATTTTGGATTAACTGGAGGCTGTATAGAGAACAGTTTGAACATCTAGTGCAGGGGTTCCCAAACTTTTCAGCTCACGACCCCCAAAATAACCGTGCCAGTGACTCGTGACCCCCACTATCCTCAGAAGTGGTTAAAATATACAAATGTTGCGCGCAACGGTGCACATGCGCCAATAGGCCTATCCAAATATGAGAATGACAACACCAAAGAACACAATGGTCTAACAACCATATAATTTTTTTTAATAGTAATTTACTCATTTGTTTAATTTCAACAAAATATCTTATCCAAACAAGAGCATGACAACAAAAAGAACATAACGCTCTAACAACCATATAACTTTTTTCATCCAGCTCAGAAAACATATCAATCCTTCCTATTTCAACTCGCTCAGTCCAGCGCTCAAGTTTTCTCTTGAATGCGTGGATTTTATCATTTAGCGAAATTATGTGTGTGTTCTCACCTTGAAATGACATATTAAGTCCATTCAGTTTTTCAAATATGCAAGCCAAATACGCTAGCCTTGTTAACCAGTCAGGATCAGTGAGGTGATCAGCGAGCTGGGACCCATGCTCCATCAGAAATAAGCGCACTTCGTCCCGCAGCTCAAACAGGCGGCAGAGCACATTCCCTCGCGAAAGCCACCTGACTTCTGTATGGAAAAGCAAGCACTCATGTTCCGACCCCAGTTCGTTACAGAGAGTGGCAAACAGTCTGATATTGAGTGGATGCGCTTTTATATTGTTGATCATTTTTATCGAAGTCTCAAGAACACGTTTAAGTTCTGGGTCAAGTGTTTTGCTTGCAAGAGCTTCTCTGTGTATAATACAATGCGTGAATTTTACGTGAGGCGCCACTTGTAAGACTCTTGCTTTAAGACCTTTCTTTTTCCCCAGCATCGCTCCAGCACCGTCTGTACACACACCGACGCACTCACTCCAAGACAGTCTGATGGCTTTTTAATTTGCATGTTTTTTTTAAATGTAACTATTAACTACTAGTTTTTATCTTTTGTTAGTTATGGATAAAATGTTATTTCTAAAAAATTTAATTAATTAATTTCTAAAAAGTTTTTAAAAAGTATTTGATTTCTTGGAAATCATCTCGCGACCCCCCCCCCCCCCCCCACCCCCCCCCCCCCCAATGTCTCGCGACCCCCACTTTGGGAACCACTGATCTAGTGAACACCGCATTGCAGTAGTCAATCCTACTAGAGATAAATGCATGAATTATTTTCTCAGAATCCTGTTTATTTAGAAAGCGCCTTAATTTCCTAACCATTTTAAGATGGAATAAACATGATTTGGACAACTTTGTAATAAGCGCTTTAAATGACATGCTAGAGTCAAAGATAACTCCTAGATTGTGGGCTGATTCAGTAAAATTAATGATGACAAAATATTGTTATGATAATAATAATACATTTTATTTATATAGCGCCTTTCCCATGCTCAAGGCACATGATCAGTGTCATTCCCTCCGACAATTAACATCTGTTTTATCTGTGTTTAAAGACAAGTAGTTCTCATTCATCCACTCCTTTAATTCACTAACACAACTAATTAAAGACAACATTGGAGAAACTTCATTTGATTTAAATGAAAGATATAACTGTGTGTCATCTGCATACGAGTGAAAATTAACATTATGTTTCCTAATGAGAGATCCCACTGAAAGCATGTAAAGTGTAAACAATAAAGGTTCCAGTACTGAGCCCTGCGGGACACCATATTGAACTTCTGTGTATAATGAGGGAGTACTGTCAGCACATTTCTGTACATATTGGAATCGATTTGATAAATAAGAACTAAACCAAGCGAGCACAGTGCCTGTAAGCCCAATGTCATTTTCTAGCTTGTGTAGTAAAATAGAATGGTCAGTGGTGCCAAATGCTGCACTTAAGTCCAATAACATAATTACATGAAGACATGTGAGCCACAAATGTGACAAGCTGAGTGAACAATAACACGTGAACACAGAAGTACATCTCATAGCATCCTGTGGATCTCGCTGTGCCCCATTCAGCAGTCTGCCATGAGGTAGTCAGTTGGAGGAATGACTGACAACTTGTAGCCTTGCCCCAAACATCCAACCGCAGTCTATTCATTACGTAAACTGCAGCAGGTTGTACTTAGACTGAGTGCAAAGATGAGCAGAGGTTAACATTAATGCCATATCTGAAAATCATCTAGACTTGGTCTTCATAGATGTGAAAATTCATCTTTATTGTAGTTCATAAGATGAAAAATGGTGTTAGAAGCCTTACTTCATACATGCAACTTCTTGTAAAAGTGGGGGAACACTGTAGTAGCATACCATTGTTAACTTTGATAAATTATAACTTTTATTGAATTACTAAAGATTTGTTTCAGTTTTAGAAAGTATTTGTTTTTAACTTGGCTTCTCATTTCACAACAACCAAAGCAAACCTTTCAGCCAATGAGATTGGATGAAGGGGTCACAAGCCTATAAATAGGCTCTAGTGGCAGAAGATGATCTTACACACTCCACAGAGACAGCACCTCACGGATGAAGCTGATGCTGCATGAAAGTCAGGTTTGCCACTGTGCCAGTCTGTTTTTAGGTTCATGTGAATGAATATTATTGTGTGGCTTTTTACGGCAGTACTCCTGGCAGAGATCAGTGCAATTAGTTTTTATATCTGCCACTTACTACACGCTTAAATTGATTTTATGACATTCTGGAATGGATTTTCTTTAAGAACACTATGGTAAAAGCTATAAAAATTTACTTTGTGGTCAACTGGTCGATGCGTAGAGACGGCCAATTTCACTGGGGCGTAAAAAGTGTGCAGGTTGTAAAATCCTGCCTTTGCTGTGAAATGTAGACTTTTTCGTGCCTTTAAATTTGCTATAAATTTTAATAAACTTGTGTGGATTATGGCAGGCTACAAATGTGATTATATCTAGTTTCTTCAGTTTGGAAAAGTGTTTGCTTCACAGGATTGATAAGCCATTATAATTAAAACCATTCATTCGTATATCAGCTATATAAAAAAAAAGAGTGGAGAGTGCCAAGTAGTGCTCAGAGTTGGAGAAAACGGATGCAGAGTAACATAAAGTGAAGTAAGGACATTGGAAGAGGAGATACGCTGATTACACCCCGCATAAAAATAAAAGGCAGAAGCAGACGTCAAGCTGATTACAAAGGTTCTTACTAATATGTTTAGGGACAGAAACGCTGGCCACAGCTTCTTTATACCTTCCCTAATAAACTCAGTAGCTCTGGTGACCTCCATGATTTGTAAAGAAAAGTGATGCTATTACAAAAGTGGATAAAACATTACCCATATTCTTTGTTATTTCCATACAAAAAGAGATTTTTTTTAAAGCATACATGGACGTTATTGGTGCTTTTATTTCCTTTCAGATCATACTGTGTATGAACAATATCATTTTACTCAAACTCAACTATTTCTGGGCAATTTATTACCCCATTAAAATGTCACTTAGTCAAAGAATAAAGGAAAGAGAAAACTCTTTTTTTGGATATATGAACTATGCTGTGTGTAATTCAGCATCTTATATATCTAAAACAAAGTCAGAAGAAAGAATTGTTAGAATTCATGTCTATTTCTTTGATGGGAATCATTCTATTCACTTCTCTGTTCTATTTCGGCAAACTCTCTGAAACCATAATAATCACCTGATTTTACCTTTGCATCTTATACCATCACCACCTTCAACAATGATTAATTATTCACAATTTTATCCACAAATGTTAAACAAAGTTAAGATAAATGTCTAGACAGTGTTACTACACCTGACTAAAAATGAATAAGATTAGAAGCCTATGTCCACTCAAACTCAAGAAGGCAACAAAGCTGGTAAGGTGGTGCTGGCCAATATTGACTTCAATGTTTACTCCATTAATCCCAACCAACAGACATTTATTTTGATAGACATCTGCTAATCGTGGGGGCCACTGTTTTCAATTTTTTACTGTCTTATTTCTAAAAACATTTCTGGACCTTTCTAACCATTATAATGATGGAAATGCCCATGTACTGATGGATACACTGTTGGCAAGAAGGGATGCACATACTGTACAGCAGGGGTCTCTAACCTTTTTTCCCCTGAGAGCTACTTTTACAGAATGAAAATGGCCAAGAGCTACTCATGTTTTCCAACGTTTATTCTCATAGCTTATTTCAACCCAAACAAACTGAATAAGCTTGTTTTGCCTGAACATTTACAAAATGTTGGTGTCCACAACTCACATTTTGCATTTAAACATCACAAAAAATATTTAGTTCACCTGGAAGTGCATTTTGTATGTCTGTATGCATTTTCTAGAGTGGCGCAGTGGTAGCGCTGCTGCCTTGCAGATAGGAGACCCGGGTTTGCTTCCCGGGTTCTCCCTCCGTGGAGTTTGCATGTTCTCCCTAAGTCTGCATGGGTTTTCAATTTTTTACTGTCTTATTTCTAAAAACATTTCTGGACCTTTCTAACCATTATAATGATGGAAATGCCCATGTACTGATGGATACACTGTTGGCAAGAAGGGATGCACATACTGTACAGCAGGGGTCTCTAACCTTTTTTCCCCTGAGAGCTACTTTTACAGAATGAAAATGGCCAAGAGCTACTCATGTTTTCCAACGTTTATTCTCATAGCTTATTTCAACCCAAACAAACTGAATAAGCTTGTTTTGCCTGAACATTTACAAAATGTTGGTGTCCACAACTCACATTTTGCATTTAAACATCACAAAAAATATTTAGTTCACCTGGAAGTGCATTTTGTATGTCTGTATGCATTTTCTAGAGTGGCGCAGTGGTAGCGCTGCTGCCTTGCAGATAGGAGACCCGGGTTTGCTTCCCGGGTTCTCCCTCCGTGGAGTTTGCATGTTCTCCCTAAGTCTGCATGGGTTTCCTCCGGGTGCTCCAGTTTCCTCCCACAGTCCAAAGACATGCAGGTTAGGTGCATTGGTGATCCTAAATTGTCACTAGTGTCTGCTTGGTGTGTGTGTGTGTGTGTGGCCTGCGGTTTGCTGGCACCCTTGCCCGAGTTTTGTTTCCTGCCTTGCACCCTGTGTTGGCTGGGATTGGCTCCAGCAGACCCCTGTGACCCTGTAGACAGGATATAGCGGGTTGGATAATGGATGGATGGATGCATTTTCTAGTGTACCTCACACTATTGAATTAAAACATGAATGCTGTCAAAACAAAACAATGCAATTGCAAATACACAGATATTACTTATTCATTTGTCATTTTGGTACATGTCACTGTTTCACTTCACAAGTCCAGTTACATGTGTGATGTGTTTTTTAATTAGTCAGATGACTGGCACTGCATGGAGTCAACAAGAGAGGCAGGTGTATGGTGGAGTGTAGTCACTTAGGTTCACTCTTATGGAGTCATTTAAATGTTCATCTGTCAGTCTTGTTCTGAATTTTGATTTCATGAAATTCATGTCAGAAAAGGCAGACTCACAGAGGTATGTAGACCCAAACAAAGCAGACATTTTTAGAGCGGCTTGGTGAAGATTCTTATCGTTATCTGGCTCTACTAAGCTCCAGAAATGCTGAGAATGCTGTTGAGACTTTAACTGCACATTATTTTGAAGGTTTACTAATATATAATATATAAAATCCAATGTCTGTCTGTATGTCTGTCCGCTTTTCACAAGAGAACTACATAATGGATTTAGATCGTTTTTTTTTTCTATAATTTGCTTGAACATTCCAGTTGATTTTGTGACTTCTCTCATTTCGCTATGTATCATAGTTCGCTTGAGGTACCAATTTATTTGCACGGATCCAAGAAATACGCTTGGGCCCGAGGGGGTGGGGGGGCTTCCTCACTCACTCGTCAGCTTCAGGGCGTGTTCCTTAACTCCGCTTAGCTAGCGAATGAGAGAACAATTGAATTCAACTTTGTTTGATATTTAAAATAAAGTGTTACTTAGGTCTTGATGAGTTTGAGTCCGGATATTTTCTTAAGTGTATGCCACATTAAAAAGATAGATTGCAGTTCAGATTGTGGATCGTGATATGATTTTTTGGAAAGATTGCCCACCCCTAATTTGACTAATCAAGTTTTCAAACTTATGTAGGATTCATTAACCCTTTGGCGAGCTACTTGGAAAGGGGTTGCGAGCGAGAAGTTGGAGACCCCTGCTCTACAGCATTCAAACACCATCTCAATTGATACAATGTATGACCTGAAAACTTGTCCCAAAAATGAATTCACCACCCCCAGCCTGCACTGTATATTGAAGATTTTCCATATTGTTGACCTACAATTAGGAATTGTAATTCATCCGGCTACAATTGAACCCTTTTCCATTTCAACAAAAGGACTGTAACATGGATGAGTCTTTGTACTACTATGTGTTACCTGTAATAAGGTACAACAAGTTGTGAAGCTTGTTTTTGCAGTACTTTAGTACTTAGCTGCTATTGGACTGACTGCATTCTGCCTGTTAATCTGTATAAGTCATGTCATAAAAACTTCAGCTCTTTTCAGCATCAGAACTACTGCTGGTTTGATGTTTTTGGAGCTACAGTCAAACGTTCATGCTTAAAAATCTTAGCAGAGTTCTGAACATTCATGTTGGTGTTAGTAGTACTTGTTACCAATGTTCACACTAAAGAGTGGCCTGGTGCAGGCAATTTCTTTTTTTTTGGCTAAGGAATAACTTTTAAAAACCAACAGGTTTTGAGTGCCAGTATTAGCAATGTATTTCAGTTTACAGCACAAAAAAACATCATATATGTGAATTTTTACTTTATTGAATATATAATGTTAAATATCAAAAAAATAACTGAACTGATATAACAAAGTTTATTTCATCTCAGACTTTCACTGAATATTTTAACAGATTCTCTTCTTACTGTATCTATCTTCCATAAGTTATCAACTCATGAACATGAACAATCTGTCCAGAATTTTAAAAAGAGTTCAATTCTCATTAAGCTTTCCAAATGCTCAACATCGAAATGAGTTCTAGATTTTGTTTTTATATTGTACATCACACTAAGTCTTCTTTCACGGTCAGCACTTGAGGCCTGGAATGTGCCAAAAATGTCCAAAACTGAAAATAACTCGAAGTGATCCTATTGTTTAGTTAATGTTACCATATCTGAAAATGGCTTTACAGTTCCAGTTTCAAATTTGTCTTTTAATCTGAGTCTTGACCTTCATTTAATGGTTTAAATGCAATTACATCTGCCTCTCTAACTTTGACAAGTCCTTCAAATTTTGCCTTCTTATCCGATGACCTGCAGAAAATTGTGCCAATATTCCTTAGCAAAGTCTCAATGTCACTAATAAGGGGAATGTCTTTCTGAGCATCATCTATTACCTGGTCCTCCTGATGTGCTACAAAATGTCACTCTGAGAAGTAAGGAATGGACTGGCACAAAAGAGCAGCTACACCTTTTCATTTGCGCCCTGCATGACTGACGTGTTGTCTGAGTTAAACATTACCATCTGGTTTAACTTTAACTTGGTTTCCATATAAAACTGTTGAATAGCCCCAAGAATAGATAAACTGTTGCATGCTGTTAGTTTTATTATGTGAGCAAACACAGTTTTATGAAACGATTTGCGTTCATTCCTACATTTGATATAAAAAATTACAGGTTTTGAAACTGTTATGTCAACAAAAACAATATATTTCTTGTATAGCCCAAAAGCATACAAGGAATGCCTCAATAGGCTTTAACAGGCTTTGTTGTTTCACAGCCCACCAGTCTTGACTCTCTAAAAAGACAAGAAAAATCTCCCAAAAAAACATGTAGAAAAAAAAAGCGGAAGAATTCTTGGAAAAGGCAATTCAGAGAGAGACCCCTTCGAGGTAGGTTGGGCATACAATGGGTGTCAAAAAATGAAGTAAATAAAACATACAAAACACAATGCAATTAATCCTCTTCATAGAATTAGATGGCCAATCTACTGTATCATTGCAAATAACTTTGTTCTTACACAGCGCTCCTCACCAAGTGCAGACACAGAGCACTGCAACCATTCTAATGGCAAATGCAAGAATGGATTATACCACTCACTAAATACAGAACTATCACATATAAACGTGACAGGTGTCTGGGTCACACTTATTGATAATCTAATCTAAACATATTTAAAATGTCAGACTATGCCACCTAGTTTTATTAAGAGTCTGGGAACTTTTAAAATTTAAAAGTAATAGTACACAGGTTTCTTTAAATTGGGCAGTGACTAAACACAATAATAGACCTGGCAGCAATTTCAAGAAAAAAACAACAGTAACTTGTATTACACCAGACAGTATAAAATCCACCAAGAAAATAAAAGAAAATAAGAATCTAAAAATATCAAGAGCAAAAAAACTTTTTAAAAGAAGAGCACACACACTTTAAAGTCTGTTAATACATGACAGCTGAGGATACCACTTTTGGTGATGTGAAGTCCAAGTTGCATGCTGGTTAGTCAACTGTCCCACTGAAACATTATGTTCACTGCGTGCTTGTTTCCCAACAGAAGGCTTGCTAACTTGTCAAATCCTTGTCAGCGTCTCTCCCTTGTGCAGTAAGTGTTCTCTTTCGCTTCTGCATGCCTTGTGCTGCTACGACAACCTAGGCATGACTCGCTTCTTGTCCACTGGCTTTGCCCCCTTGTGAGTCTTCCATCTGTCTCTGGATCCACAAACAGCATCTCTCTGGTGAAACTCTCTTACTCCCTGGAAGTAGGTGTCACCATCTGTGTACCTTGTGTCTTGTCAGCCATATAACCCTCATCTGCCTGAAAGTCACTGCACTCTGTGCGAGTGATCTTGACTGCCAAGAAGTATATAACTCCTTCAGTCTCTGCCTAGGTCAACATGACGGTTGATTAACCAATGGTACATATCAAATTCCTTTGCTAGTGGAAACACATTTTCATTGGTTAAACAAAAGTATTGTTGTCAGCTATCAAGAAGTACTGTACATATACCATTGTATGTTGCTTAGAAATCAATGTTCGCAGGACACGTACATTTTCAAAGGAAGCACACAGTTCTGTATTGACGTTGATGAGATACCTCTCAAAGCAGTCTGATCTTCAAAGGAGGTGACTCTTTTGTGAGACAGGTAAATATCTACATCCTGTAATCATCCATCCAAAATAATCTGCAACACAATTTTCAGGATATTTGCCTTTTTACTTAACACTCGGTCCCAACAAAGGGTGCCTAAGACCCCTTCATCTATTGGCTTTTACATTATTTATTTACATGTCTTTTGCCTAAGAGAAAAAGAAAGCCACCCATTGTACAAAAAATGCTCCCCTCTGTCATAAGAATACAGATTTGTTGAAATATATCAAACGCAAAGCAGAAACTTATTAACATAAATAAAAAACAACAATATCTGTCCATCAGCCAATTGTAGAATCACGGCCAGACTGAAGAAATGTAGTTGGTACTAGAGAAGTCGGTTGATTCATCAACTATGAAAATGTGGTAGGAAGATTTTCTAATTTCATTTAACACATTGGTTTTGATTGCTGGATTTATGCAATCAGTGAACTCAAAGTAGTAATTCTTACTTCGTCAGAAAGAACATTTATCTGAGTGTTAGGTGAAAAGGCTTTGGGAGCAAATGGTTGCAGTGATGATATAGAAGCATTCCACGGGTGCCAGTTTATTGTGAGTGAGAAGGCCTCAACTCTCGAGTGCCAGCACAACAACATCCCGGCGTTACTTCATGCCATACTGGTGAACGATGTCTGTTTGGCCATGTGAGATACGGCAGAGTAACAGACTGATAATGGAGGCATGTAAGCTGGGTGTGCAGAGGTACCGTGAGATAGGAAACCCAGACAAAGAGTAAAAGTAAAGTTGGAGGCACATACTTGTGTGTGTGTGTGTGCCATGCGCCAACACATGAACAATATGCCCAAGAAATCGAAAGGTTTCCACCTAAATCAAGACTGCAGGTGTGAAAGGTCACAAGCACGGTTGCTGACTAGATTATGTCAGGCTAGTGTTAATGATTGGCCAGGTAGATCAGCCCAGCAAGAATCGTCTTTTTTTTTTTTTTTAATTTTATTGATTTTATTAAAATCAAATAACATTCCATACACATAACTCAAGTTTTACAAAAAAAAAATAAAGAAAAGAAAAGGGTACTAAACAAATCAATCCCCCTGAAGAACGAGAGATAGGCCAGCAGTGTAAAACTTTATGTTAGTAAAGATAAGTGAGTAGATACATTAATAAATGAATAAAGATAAATGGAGTAAAACAAACAGGGGCGAGAACCTGCTTCCTCAATTTAAATGCTTCATCTTTTTACTATTTGGCGCAGGAGAGAGAAGGGTTAGCTGAACAAATTGAATAGCAGTCCTTGCAAAGCATTCCTGTTTAGAGAGTTATCTATTTTTCATCAATGTTCCTGTATTTTGTGTCTGTTTCAGTTTCTTCACTATTGACTTTGATAACTGTTTTTTCTGTCCTCTTGATTTTTGTCCTGGAAGAGGAAGAGTTTTTTGATTGTTTGTTTTTGTTATTTTTTTCATCACCTTTATTTTGAGCCATTGTGAATACTATACATATTCACCATCGCTTATTTTTGTTTACTGATGCATACATATGTATATATTCATTCTGTGTATTTGCAGAGGACTGCATTTAATTGGAAATGCATGATGCTAGGATTTTATTTGTGTTGCTGGCACTTTAATAAAGACTTGTTTTCTTTTGAATATTTACTTTGGTTCTGTGCCTCCATTTTACACTACAGATCTGTTCAGTTACGTTACAGATGCCCAGAGTTTGAGCATATGCAGAGGTGCCAGTGCATGCAGAGTCACAGCTACTTTGTTTTAAACCAGTCAGAAAACCCAGATAGGTAGTATCCATTCTTTTCTCTAGATAGATAGATAATGTAATGAAAAGACAGGAAAGAGAAAAAGATCTGGGGATTCCACCCCATATAATAAAAGGCAACAACAAAATAGTCACGGAGAGTAATCAAAAAAGACTGAGTCCCAAATAGACAAACTGGGGAAGAAAGGTGCAGGCTTTTATAGTTGTTGTAGAGGAAGAGGTGGGTCCGCGCGGGGAATGATGGAAGTGAGCTCAGTAGGAGGGCGTGGTCTGGACAGAAGGGCGGAAGTTGGTGCTGGTTTACATGGGTTTCTCTTCTGTGGATCTGTAGAAGAGGAAGAAGAGAGGTTAGTGCACTTTATCAACCCTCGAGCTGACATATTACCCTCCATTAAGGCCTTTCACTGCCTCCCATGCGCACGTTTGACAATAGAATGACAGATTAATCACTCACACAAACATTAACAGTACCTTGTATGTATGTCCATACTTGGAAATATGCAGAAGGTTTTGGGTATGGCACCACAAACCTCATTTTTATTTCCCATAGAATGGAGGACTAACAACATCACTTCTGTTTCCACCTGTAGTAACTCTGCCACGATAAACACTCCAACCAGAAATTAAGTCATCTTCCAGTCTTGAACCTGCTCTCAACAAAGAACAGAACCTTTCTCTGAGAGATTTTTTATTATTCTTATCCTGGACATTAAAAGGGGTTTCCCATGGATCCCTAAAACTTTTTCTTTTGTTCCTGTCTTCCATCCACCATATAGATAAACAAACAGATGTATATCGTAGTGCTCCTCTGCTGGGGAAGCACATTTAGAGAATAACAGCAGAAGATAGAGGCAACAAATCCTTAAAGTGAAGTAAGCTGAAAACAAAATCATGATGACAGGCACGAGAAACAACAATGTAAGAACAGAGTAGCTAACATGTTAGGTGTCTTGGTACTCTGTTGAAAAGGGGACTGCATAAAAATTAAAGATTTACTGTACTGACTTGTTTGTTTTTAAAGAAAAACATTGGAATATGTATAAAAATGGTTTATGCCATTACACCAATAAAAAGCATTCCTCTGTGATACTGATGTCTACAATATCTTACATTATATCTTACACATAAATACAATATTTGATTTGCATGTTAGGCAATTGACCGCGAGGGCCTATAACATAATCCTGAAACAGAAGCTTGGTTCACTTTTTTTCATTAAGTAACCTTAGTTTTATTTGTGTACAAGGAGTTGTATGCTAAGTGGAATATTCTGAGTCACTTGAACTAAACTTAGATAGCAGCACCTACTTAATTAACCCTCAAGGGAAGCTTTGGTTGTTCTCTTGTTGATATTGCTAGGAGAAATTATTGCCATAGTTAGCTAGTAGGGTCCCAGCAGACAGTTACGTCCTTCTCTTTTTGGCTTTTAAAATTCTTCGCACCTCACCCCAACACCTTACACCACTGCAACCAGAAGCTAACACCTTCTAGAGCAACAAAACGAAGGCCATAAAGTTGTGTCTATCTCTGTGCTGAGTTCTATACGTCTCTGTTAATGTGAGCAGACACAGTGGTTACAAAGACCCTTAGAGGAAAAACACAATTAACAGCTGAGCCTGGAGAGTTACTAAGCTTTTCCATAGGCTAACAGGAATGATTTTATGACTAACTCTGATTTAGGTTATTCCTGCTGAGGTAAGGAGGACATTGGATAAAACTAGACCTTTAGCGCTTTACATTTGATTTTTGAATGTGTTCATTATTAGTTACCAAGTTTAAATACAGTGGAGTCCTTTAATACTGTTTTTTTTTCCCAGTTCGGGCTAGTAGGTCACATGTGTCCTTGGATGGCACTCCCTTTCACTATGAAAGCAGTGACATTTTACAGGACTCGAGTAGTAAGGTTCATTGTGATAGTTTATCATCCGTTTTAAGGATATTATTCACATTTCTTGACAAATCACCTTGCCTAATTTTTGGTGGTGTTGTGTGAATTATAAAGTTTCCAATCATCTATGTAGTATAAATTTTGTGTTGATTGTTACAGTATATCTAACCAAGGTAAGCAGCCCCTCTTGGAGCAGAAACTGAATTGGAAAACTACTTCTATAAATTTTGGAATCAAATGGGCCTCAACCCAAAGAATGTTAAGAACTGTAGAAAAGAGAGCAAAAATATCTGGAGAGGAGGCAGCCTGCTGAAATGGGTAAACCCATAAAATTGAGATGACATATTAAATTTTAAATAGCATGATGACCTCACGGTTAGTGCTGCTGTTGCCTCCTTAAAGCTCCAGAGTCCTGAGTTTGAATCCCATCCATATGTCGAGTTTGCACATTCTCTTCAGTACTCCAAAACATATTTATTTTGGGTTAATTAGTAACCCAAATAATTAATTAGTAACCCAAATAATTAATTAATAACTTTAAATTGGCCCAACATACAATCATGTGCCTAACTGAGGACTGGTAACCCATGCATGACGGATATACCTGAACTGGATATTTGGGTTTGAAAATATTCAATTAATGTCTTCCACTGCTTATTGGATTTCCTTGGCTTACGTTTGGATAATCTCTGACACTTAACCAAGTAAAGTTGCACTTGTGACATATCTAAAGCTGTTCCTGAGCTGTTTATTGATATCATCCTCATAGCTTGTCTATAGCACATCCCTCCACAAACACAGACACATGCCTTCTTGACCTTGGCTGACTTTTCAAATATCTGCTTATGCTATTCTCATCCCCATCTCCTGGATTTAGCTCTGTTATTGACATAATGTTATACTTATGTGTTATTATGTGCTATATTTGGTATACCCTAAAACCTCAAGCATTAAAATAAGCAATGCTTATTGCTATTCCCCACTGCTGGGTATTTAAAGTAAATGGTTAAATAATAATTATAACAATTAAATATAGTCATCTACTAAATTAAATATGTCATTTCTTAATCTCTCCGTCTTTTTATTTTTTACTAGACAGGGATCATAGCAAACTTGGGCACATCCTTCCCCAGTAATTCAGAGCCATTCTGAGTTAAATGCTATCTGTCATGACAGAATTTGTTCTACTTCTTCCAAAATTCATTCAGCTACTCCAGAACACTGTTTAATTTCCTATTCCACCAAGATCTGATCTTTCGATCTCTTAGTTTTATATATTCTAGTGTGTGTGTCAGAGGTAGAATTTACCAAGAGGGTCACCTTGTACAGAAATCTCATAATTTGTCTTGTAGACATGGAATTTTAAGTTGCATTAAGTGGTAATATAGAATTCTGACCCAGCCTTGACCAGGATTTTACCCCACATTATTAGGACGGTGTCTTAAAAGTGCAGGAGACATCCAACAATCAAGTTAAATTATTTAATCCTCTACTTACCCAATTTCTTAGTTGTTTGGATTGGGTTTAAAGGTTGCCTTTGCAGTGATTTGCTGGTGAGATTCATTTTTTCAGATGGTTCTTTCCAATTTTTTTGAACATCATTTCTAAGATTTTTTAAGAGCATTAAATCCATTGATTCGATTATTTATTTTAAAGTGTTTTTAGCAAAGTTAAAAATTAACTATATTCTCCTGAGGTGCCAACTGTTTTCTTGTGGGTGCTGCCATTTTGGTTCATGGTTGCTACAATTACCAAGCAAGATGATCTGCTGTGTCTGTGACGTTTTCAATGCAATTGTATAAAAGTCAACATGTACATTCCCCCTATCATCTGAAATTTAAGATTCCTTTGAAGAAAAAACCTTTAGTGATCATTCTTTTTAGTATATTCTTGGTTACAAATTGTTCTTCTATTACTTGACTTTGCTCAACATCTCCTCGATATGGCTTTGGTTACACATCCCCTTTTGGCTATGAAACACCACATGAATTCCTGAACTATTTTTAATATATTTTTATTTTAATTTCAAGGTTTTCAAAGTTTCGACCTTTGATTTCTTATTTTGACTTTGTGAATTCTCCTGAATAATTTAAAATGCTGGAGTAGCCACATGCTTAGCCTCAACCCAAAATTATTCAGGTTGCATATCCAGCTTTGCAAGTTGCTGGCAGTGAATGTACTCTTGTGTTTTATGAATTAATGTCATGTGCACCTCCTGTTCTACAGTTTTATTTCAAAGTTTCAGAAAAGGACTATAAGCAGCATTGTAGCATGGAGTTTAGTGCGGTGGTGTCATGGATCTAGTGTTCTAGGTTTGAATCCCATATTTGCCTGTTTCCTGTATGGAGTCTGCAAGTTCTCCTGTTATCTGCATGGAGTTTCTTCCAGGTTTTCCAATTTTTCTCCCATATCCCTAAAAAGTGTGTGTTAGTTTATTTGGTGATTCTAATTTGGGCTATTGTGAGTGTTAGTGTTTGTAAGTGGGCCATCACATTGATCCTACATACAGTACTGGACCACCTGTACAACGGGAAAGGAAATTATGTATGTTTTTTTTTTATAGACTAGTTTAGCATTTAACTCAATAGACCCCTCTAAGTTCATTACCACACTCAAGGATCTGCACCTGAACCCTTCACTGTGTAGCTTTGTTTTCAACATCTTGACAGGCAGACCCCAGGTACTATTGTAAAATACTGCAAAAAAGTTCTCCCATCCTGACAAAAACTAATTATTCTAATTCTGCTTCCTTTTTAGTACATATTTGCTTGGACGTATTACAATTTTATTTAATGTTTATCATATCTGAGAGTATATAGTATATAGTTTTTGTCACTATGTTTTCAAATAGAAGAAATAATTTTTTTCCATCGGCAGACTAACTATGGTCCCCTGTAGCAGAACTTTGCCATTGTGAAAAATGAGGACTGGGGGAAGTTACCTACCACAAACATTTCATCCTCCAATATGATAGATGGCAGTGCTGTTCTGGTATAGTTCCAGTTTGGACACCTGCAGGGTTGCATATGAGGCTTGTAGTTCAGGAGTACAGCATTGTTAGGGTTCTTGGATGCTGCAAGAGGGTGCTGCTGGAAGAACGCCTCCATATTTTATGGAGGTTAATGCTGACCCAGAATTGCTGCCCAGGTGCAATGTTGCAGCACAGGAACTGTTCATGGGATCAGTATAAGAGGGTCCGCCTCACCTCAATCTGGAACTTACAGTCAGGAGTGGTGTGAGATAAAACTCAGTTAGAGTCAAGGCGAAGAAAGAAAAGTAGTGAATGATATATTGTTTTACTGTATTAAAGAAGCCTGGTGAAAAGAAAGAAAACTGCTAATAAAAGGCTTATTTTAGCCTGGAACTGCATACAGCACACTAGTGCCTGGGGTTTGGGGCTGTATGACACCACCTATTGGCAACACAATTAACACAAACAGATCATTTTGTGAGGAACATCAAGCTTGATGTGCTGATGGAATTGGTCATTGTTGCTATTCACAATTTCTGACTCACCTTGAAACTGTTCTTCTTATTAGAGGAATTTAACGTTCATAGAAGGATGAAATATTCATGGAATATGGTGAATGTGGAGAATTAACCTGAACTTGTTTCTTCTTAGCAACAACACAATTTGTAGAGAGTTTAAAGTAAGTGAACCTTAAATTCTTTACCCTGAATTTCTTTTCCATCCTGTTCAGGGCTAGACTGATTTTTTTCAGCAATGCTCTAAAATATTTTTATTCTCTCGGAGGAGTCATTCCCACACTGTATTCAGTATTTCAGGATTTCTTATATGAGACTATTGTTTCTTTATTGCATATAAAACATGTCTGTACAATCTCTCAGCAGACAAGTTGGATGGTGAATTTACTCTGTAATGCAAAAATGTTAACCTGTTCTGCTGTACTCCTGAACAAAACACAAGGTGTCTATTTAACCAGCTGTAGCAGCTGCAAAACATGATTTTCATTTTGCTCTTACATGTGTAAAAACTGCCTTCACTAGTAGAAAAATAATCAAATGTTTTATATTTTAATGTACCCAAATACTTAATAAAAGTGTACCGTATTTTGCACACTATAAGGCGCACTTAAAAGCCTTTAATTTTCTCAGAAATCCACAGTGCGCCTTTAAATTCGGTGCGCCTTATGTGTGCACTGAGTTCCAAAATCTGTAAAAATGTTGTTGTGCATTTTAGTAAGCGCTCCGCTTGATTGACTGTCGGACCATTTCCTGCCGATATAGGGACGTAGTAATACGTACACTACGTACACTGGCAGCGATAAACCAATTGCAGAACATTACGTAAAGCCACGTACAGACGTTCGCTTACCTCCACCACGCCTACGGCAGGTAGGTATATTGTACTACTGGTGCGCTGCGAAACAACATTTGTTTGGCTAAGGACCCTGAAAATGGCATCAGAGAAGAGACATGCTTACGATGCACAATTCAAACTACAGGCTATCAGTTACGCGGTTGTAAATGGGAATAGAGTAGCAGCGAGAGAATTCAAAATCAATGAATCTATGGTTTGGAAGTGGAGGAAGCAGGAGAATGAATTGCGGCAAGTTAAAAAGACAAAACAGAGTTTCCGTGGGAAGAAGGCGAGGTGGCCAGAGTTGGAAGACCAACTTGAACAATGGATTCTTGAACAAAGAGCAGCCGGGAGAAGCGTCTCTACAGTCACCATTCGACTGAAGGCAATAACGATAGCACAAGACATGAAGCTCGAACACTTTCAAGGAGGTCCGTCTTGGTGCTTTCGTTTTATGAAAAGGCGCCATCTCGCCATCCGCGCACGAACTACCGTGGTGCAGTAACTGCCAGCGTATTACAAAGAAAAGCTGACCATCTTCCGCACCTACTGCAGCAACAAGATTACCGACAAAAAAATCCAGCCCAACCACATCACCAACATGGACAAGGTCCCTGTGGAGAAAAAGGGGACCAGCACGGTATCCATACGCACCACGGGGCATGAGAAGTCGGCTTTCACTGTTGTTACTTGGTTGCCACAGTAATGGACAGAAACTACCACCTATGGTCATTTTTAAGAGGAAGACGCTGCCAAAAGAAAAGTTTCCAGCCAGAGTCATCGTTAAGGCCAATCCAAAGGGCTGGATGGACGAGAAGAAAATGAGAGAGTGGCTGAGAGAGGTGTATGTGAAGAGACCGGGTGGGTTTTTCCATGCATCACCGTCTTTGTTGATCTGCGACTCCATGCGTGCCCATATCACCGCTACTGTGAAAAAACAAGTGAAGCAAATGAATACGGAGCTTGCCATCATTCCGGGAGGATTAACAAAAGAACTCCAACCGCTGGACATTGGTGAAAACAGGGCGTTCAAAGTGAAGTTGCGAGCGTCATGGGAGCGATGGATGAGAGATGGCGAACACACCTTTACTAAGACTGGGAGGCAGCGCCAGGTGAGTTACGCCACCATATGTGAATGGATTGTGGATGCCTGGGCTAAGGTGTCTGCTTCGACTGTTGTCTGAGCTTATGCGAAAGCTGGAATCATTGCTGAACAGCCACCCGGCAACGAGACTGACTCCGACAATGACGAGAGGGAACCCAGCATGTTTGATGGCGAACTTGCCCATCTGTTCAATTCAGATACAGAAGGTGAGGACTTCGATGGATTTGTGACAACAGACTGATCAAAAAACAATGTGAGTGTATTTTTAAATACGTAGTAGAATAAGGTTTAACTAAACTCATTGTTTTGCTTCTGTTACCTTGTTTTTGCATACGCCGAATAATACGGTGCGCCTTATGTATGGCTTAAGTACAGAAATAAGCCCCGCAATTGAGAGTGCGCCTTTCAATCCAGTGCACCTTATGGTGCGCAAAATACTGTACTCCAGAAATATGCAGTATAAAAACAAAGACTTTAAATAGTACACTTTTTCTCATAAGCTTTATAACAGACACCCTTAATATGAACTGTTCACCCACCGCTAGTTCTCAAAAACCTTCACACAAATAGCCCCATCTTCCCTCCAAGCCTCGTCTGTCTCTGATGCCTGAATAGCAGAGGAAGACTCTTCAGCTAAATCAATTAAATGCACACAAATCCCCTCAAACACCCCACATCTGTGGTCACTGGTTGAGACGGAATCATTTGTTTGCCTCCACAAGAAGACAAACATGACACACTGCCGGAAATTGCATCTTGGAGTCACCCAGATTTTTGGATCTGTGTGCAGCATGGCATAATCAGTCTGTTTCACTCACTATGGACAAACAAAGCTTTCCACGGCAGAACTCTGTCTTTTCATCTTTTCCCCATACTGAAAACATTAGCTGGGCCTTGGACTGTATATTGTAATGTAGAATTATTCAGGACTTGAAGAGTAACAAAAGTTAGCATTAAGAATGATTCAGGCAACAGACAAAGTCAAATTAAATGAAGGCTATTGTACTGTCAAGCTCAAACATAACCAAAGGCAAAAGGGAAGGCAGAGTGAAAAAAAGAACCAAGGGGCCACAAACCAAACATACATTTTAAAAACCAGCTTAAGTCTCACAACATCTTTGGATAAAAGTTTCCCTAGCTTTGTTTTTTAAAGCAGTAAAAGCACCTAATATGGCAACTGTCTCACACGATCAATTAATCAGGTTAAGAGGGTCACTTAACATTATTATTAACATGATATGTTGAGGGAACAAAAAGTGGGTGTCAGGAGCAGGTCAAAAAGACCCATAAGGCACAGTATTGAGTTAGTATACTGTATAAAGTACATTGTAAAGATTATTCCAGTTCAAGATTACTGGGAGGTTCTACCACCTCTACCAGCAGCAGTTCTGGAGGAGGTGAAGTGCATCAGGAATAGTAAAGGGGAATTAAAAATACAGACAGTGAAATAGCAGATGTTCTAAACATGTAAGGAAGTGGATAACCTCCCAGCGGTTAATGAGACTACTGAGGAGACACTGGGTGATTAAATAGGCTGAAATCAAACAAATAACCAGGACCAGATAATATTTATCGTAAGTTCCTAAGGAGGTTAACGAGTTTTGGCAGGTGGCCAGGGTTCATGCCTGGTCGGGACACCCCTGCACACTATATCCAGGGGGAGCAGCCCTGGACAGTGCAATACCTCCCCCTGGACGCTAGATGGCTGCCCCCCTGGGTTGGTGTGATGCCTCGGTTTCCCACAGGGCTCCATGGGAATTGGAGTTGGGTGCAGCCCTGTTGGGTCCCGCAGGCAACGCCAGGGGGTGCTGTGTTTGGGTCTCCTGGGCCCATGTGGGCAGCATATTCATGACACCCGGAAGTGCAGCCGGAACTCAGTGATCAAGCACCTGGAGTGGCCAGAGTCGGGTGGGAGGACGACAAAGCTTGCTGAGGAGGAGTGGTGGTGCCAAGAAGAAGAAAGTGCTGTGTGTTAGTAGTGGGCTGTGAATTGGGATTGTGTATTGCCTGTGGGACACAGGGAAGATGTGTGCCCACAGGGGAAAAAAAGAAATAGTTTTATTTATTTTGCACGTGCCTCCCGTGTCCAATCTGTGTTGGGTCAGGCACTATATAGCGTCCCTCTTACACAGTACATATATAAACCCATGATATAAATGTTTTGGAAAGAAACTGGGGATATTCAGAAGAACAGGAAAATTGCAAATATTATCCCATTATATAAAAAGGGTGACAGGGCACATCAAAGCAACTCTAGGACAGTAAGCTTAACATGCATCCCAGGCAAATAAATGAAAGGGATTATTAAGGGTAAGACTGAGCAACACATGGCAAGACAAGGAGTTTTACTGAGCAGTCAGGAAAGGTTCAGAAGAGGGAGGTCATGTTATACTAGCATGCTGGATTTTTATGAGGAAGCAACAAAAGTGGAGCTTATGATATTATTTATCTGTACTTTCAGAAAGCATTTAATAATGTGTTACATGAGAGGCTGGTCATCAAACTTAAAGAAGTGGGAGTGCAGGGTGTTGTTTGCGGATCGGTGCAAAATGGATACAGGAAGCAGAGAATTATGGTGTGAAGAAATTTATCAGAATTGGCTAATGTTAAGAGTGGGGTTCCACAGGGGTCAATGCTAGGGCCGCTGCTACTTTTAATACATAAAAATTACTTGGATAGGAATATAAGTAACAAGCTGTTTAAGTCTGCAGATGATGCCTGATAGGTGGAGTGGCAGATAATCTAGAATTCATTGAATCTACCTTTTATTTCTCTCTTTTTTTATTATTCAAAGTTATTGTCTGTTTTTACTTGCATTTTTGTCACTCTTTAATTTAATATTGTTTTTTATTAGCGTGCTGCTGCTGGAGTATGTGAATTTCCCCTTGGGATTAATAAATTATCTATCTATCTATCTATCTATCTATCTATCTATCTATCTATCTATCTATCTATCTATCTATCTATCTATCTATCTATCTATCTATCTATCTATCTATCTATCTATCTATCATTACAGAAGGACTTAGACAACATGCAGGCTTGGGCAGACTTGTGGCAGATGGAATTTAAAGTAAGTAAATATAAAGTGAAAAAGTTCAGACAAGAGCGACTAGGCTATTAGGAATGAATTACGAGGAAAGATTAAAAGAGCCAAGCCTTTTCAGTTTAAACAAGAAGAGATTAAGAGGAGATATGACTTAAGTGTTTAAAATTATAAATTGTCACACACGTGTGTTTGGGAGTCAATCAAAGGGGCCAGAAAACGTCAATTCCATGCCAGGCTGTGGGGCAGCAGGTTGCACTGAATGTCTCTTTTTTCTCTCGACAGACCAGACATTGAAAATTCTGTCTGTCCGGGCCCCAAGGATGTCACTTCCTGTTCCGGTCCTGAGGACGTCACTTCCTGTCTCGCTCCGATGACATCAGTTCCCTTGAGTCAGCTTATAAACTCGCCATCATACCTACCAAGACAGTTCTACTTTGGACTTGAACCTATCCACAACCACTCTAACTTAAACCCTTTTGCAGCCAGGGAAAGTATATGGGCGGCTGCCCCAAACCTTCGTTGTGTGTCCAGTCTTTCATTTCACAAAATGTAATTAGTACAATGGATCAAGACTGTTATTTTAAAATGACACAGTTAGAAACTTGTTGAGAGTAAATTTCACCCAAACATTAGGAAGTTTTTCTTTACACAAAGAACCACAGACACATAGAATAAGTTGCCAAGTAGTGTGGTAAACAGTAGGACTTTAGGGACTTTCAGAAATCGACTTGATGTTATTTTAGAAAAAATAAGTGGGTAGGACTGGTGTGCTTTGATGACTTGAATGACCTGTTTTTGTCTAGATTGTTCTAATGTTCTAATGTTTTAGCATGGGAGGAAGCAGCCCTTGACAAGGCACCTGTCCACACACTGTCACAGTTACTCATAACAGTTCCATTATGGAGTTGCCAATCCCCATGCTACACATATTTTATTTATATAGGTGAGGATGCAAGGAGTAGAGTTGTCGAAGGTGGATGAGTTTAAATACTTGGGATCAACAGTACAGTGAAATGGGGATTGTGGAAGAGAGTGAAAAAGAGAGTGCAGGCAGGGTGGAATAGGTGGAGAAGAGTGTCAGGAGTAATTTGTGACAGACAGGTATCAGCAAGAGTGAAAGGGAAGGCACTACAGGACGGTAGAGAGACCAGCTATGTTATATGGGTTGGAGACGGTGGCACTGACCAGAAAGCAGGAGACAGAGCTGGAGGTGGCAGAGTTAAAGATACTAAGATTTGCAATGGGTGTGATGAGGATGGATAGGATTAGAAATGAGTACATTAGAGGGTCAGCTCAAGTTGGACGGTTGGGAGACAAAGTCAGAGAGGCGAGATTGCATTGGTTTGGACATGTGCTGAGGAGAAATGCTGGGTATATTGGGAGAAGGATGCTAAGGATAGAACTTCCAGGGAAGAGGAAAAGAGGAAGGCCTAAGAGGAGGTTTATGGATGTGGTGAGAGAGGACATGCAGGCGATGGGTGTAACAGAGCAAGATGGAGAGGACAGAAAGATATGGAAGAAGATGATCCACTGTGGCAACCCCTAACAGGAGCAGCCGAAAGAAGAAGAAGAAGATATGTGGGTGGATAACTGGAGTACCCTAAAGAAAAGACACATTGCCACATGGAGAATGAGCAGACTTCACAGAATCAATGAGCAGACACTGAATTCAAATCCAACATCCAAAATGCTCGAGGTAACAACACTTACCACTATCTCACCATGCTGCCTAAGTCATAAACCAGTTGTCATAATAATGATTAAAGACAAAATAGGACTAGAAAAGACTAAATAAATGACTTTTGATTAGCAGCTTTAATAATTAGCTATATTTCACTACATACTGTATGTAGTGTAATGCTTGACTCAGTGTAGTTATAATTTGGTTCTGTGGTGCCAAGATGTCAGACATGCTAAACAAAATGTGTATTTAATTTTTTTGTGGATTCTCCTGTGTATTATTGCATAATAATTTTTAAATATCACATTGCTCACTTATTTAAAAACTCAAAGTTCATCTGTGGTATGCTTATTGATATATAATTACATAAATATAACTTATCTGCATTCATGAGTCCATTTTCTGGCCACTACAGTGACAGTTAGCTAATTATATATTTTTATTTATTTTATCCCCTTTGTTTTATATATATATATATATATATATATATATATATATATATATATATATATATATATATATATATATATATATATATATATACTGTATATATATACTGTATATATATATATATATATATATATATATATATTCTTTTATCTAAGTACAGAATGCCTCCTCTTATGTATCTGTAAAAGAAATCAGCAGGCTCAAGTCACTTGACTTATTTTTTTTTTCTTTTACCGGTAGATTTGAATTTATATAGTGTTAAAGTACCCAGTCACTTGATTGTATAAGACATTTCTTTAGTCTATATTTTATACTAAATAGATAAAAAAAAGAAAATATTTTTGGCTCTTAATATTTGTAACAAACAATGCATTTTAATTTAATATATTAACAATATATTTGAATGCGTTATTTTAATATTCATGGATCTATTCTTTTTCCATGTGTCAATCAATGCCACCTTAGAATATTTTTACCCCTTAGAAAATAATAACACTGTAACTGTCTTTTTCTTCTCAAACAAATACGAGACACACATGCAGTAAGATTTATAACAACACTAGCATGTATTCACTTTATACATTACCCTTGCTGACTGCTCATGAAACAGTTCTTTAAGAAAAAGTGAGTACTAATCAAATTGCATTTACTGAAAAAAAGTGAGGTAATATGGAGCCGCCTGAACAACCCGACGCAATTGGGAAATTAGGTAAACTATGAGTTAGGTATTTATGTTAAATAAAAGGGGTTATTGTGCAAAGGGTAGTCATATTTTTAAGGGGGAGGGTGTGTGTGTGGTCGGGAGGGGGGTAATGCTCTTACAAGGTAAATGAAATCCAGATGCTATATGCATAGAAAAAAATAGCATTTTCCTTAAATTCAACAGTAAATTTTCATTCTTCTTAATCTGATTTCAATGGAGCATGTTTTATATTATTTAGCTAAATAAAGTACAATGTAAAAAAAGTTTTGAAAGTTTTACTTTTGCAACAATCAGGCTGCATACTTAGATCAGGACAAGTGAAAAACATTTTCTATAGTATTACATGCTGTCTAAATAAATCACTTTTAGATTAACTGCATGTTTGTTGACTTTTTGAAATTTTTTAAGTTAAGGTTGAAGCTCATCCAAAAGTAGACAGTTTGCCTTCTTCAAAATTCCATTACAACATATAGCATATTCCTTTTTTGGGGCAATATTACAATAAAATGTCTCATGAAAAAAAATAGCTTTTGTTGAGTGTTTTTTTTTCATAAAAGTGAAAAAGACACTTTCAAAATATGCAATGTGTCTACAAAAGTTGGGTGTAAATTGAACTGTAGGAGCCTACATATTGTAGATTAGCATGGGATGAAGGCTTCAGAGTTTGGGATGAGCTACACAGTTAAGAAATAAACATTTTCTTAGGTTCTACTGTCCGATTAGATACAGTGTTTAAAAACTATGGTCTGATTCTATAATAGTCTAATTCTAAAATATTCTAAAACTATACTTCTATCCTAAAGAAACAAATTTTTGAAAAGTCTCTTCTGTCAAAAACAAGGTAGCATAAGGTCTTCCAAATGGTCATCTCCTTTAATGGAACAAACCAAATTAAAATATTACATTATGTGGACCAAAAATAGTAATTTTGTGGATATCTACAATATAATAAAGTGCTACTGTGTGTGTGTGTGTGTGCATGTGTGTGCGTGTGTATGTGTGTGCATATGCCTTTCACTCCGAGCAATCTTATTGGCCACTTTGGCTTTGGTGGTTCATTCGTAGGAACAACAGCACAACACTTTAGAGGTGTGACATTCAATTCCTAATTTTGACATTTTCTTTTTATTTTACTTTAAAGGACTTTAAAGGGAGTACAGTTATTCCTTGTGATTAATGGGGGTTCGGATGCAGGACTTCAAAAATGTGAAAATCCACAAATAAGTTTTGGACCCTTGATTACTATATTTTCTAAGTTTATTGCACTACATAAGATTTCTACATTTGCAAGAAACATGAGATGAGATTTGTGCAAGCAAATCATGGGTATGAGGTTGAATGACAAAGCAAAGTGTGTAGTTCAGCAGTTGTCAAGTAAACTGTATGTTTTTTACACAATATGTATATGTATAATAGTAAATGACAAAAATTAATATTACAGAAAGAAATTCAATGAAACACTAAGCATAAAATTATAAATAATAAAAACTCAAGACATAGTCTTGTTTTGCAGATAATGGTGGTGTAGTTATAAAATGAAATAACCCCCCAGCACCACCCCGAAAGTTATGTAACATTTTGTCCTACAGTGATTCCAATGTAAATGAAGATTTGCAGCAGTTTAGGGACAGACATTAGAAAAGGCGGGCATATCTCTCCCTCAGCCAGATTTTGCACATGGCCAGTTATATGTGGCTCTATCAAGAGTCAAGAGAAGATCTGAAGGTGATGATAGCCAGTGAGGAAAGTAATATTGATACAAGAAACATAATGTATAGAGAAGCTATATAGAGTTAGAAATAGAACAGGAGGTCTGTGGGTAGGATTGGAGATATGGCAGCGGTAGATTTTGGTGTCATTTATATGTTACTGTTATATGATGATTAGTCTGATATAGAAAGAGCCATACATTGTGTATTTGATAAAATTGTTTGATAAAGAAAACAAAAACAAAACTATGCTAGATTTTTTTATTTATATTTACCTTTTTAAGTTTGTTGTGAACTAAATTATATTTTTAATTAAGTATCCATGTTAATCATTTAACAAATAATTATATTTACAATTATCAGATTAATGCATTTTTTTACACATAAATCTAATATTTTTTAATTTATTCTATAACCTGTCTTTGACAGGACAAATAAACGTAGTTAGCATATGCGAATATATGTATTATATCGCTTATCATATATGATGACCCAATGCTATGCCCTATGGGTCTTTCTTTTTTGACCTAATCCTGGTTCCTCATTTTAGGTGTTCTGGGCCCAAACTTATTTTAAATTGATTGACCATTTTATCTTAACTTGTAGTACTTTTAGAACTTTTAGAACAAACAACTGTCACGATCAGGCTTTGTATTTTGGATTTTTGTTCAATTCTCCTTGATTTCTAAAAATTACTTTGACCTTGTTTTATGGGTGTTTGAAATGAATGAATATCACTGTCATATTTATTTTGCCTGTTCATACATTTTTAACAATATTGAAAGTAAATTGCATTCTCCCAAGTCGCCATTTACTAAGTAAATTATGTTCTAGTTACCCAATTTTTCCTCATCGTTTCTTGAATATGATTCTGGAAACATTCTGGATCTTCAACACTATTTGCTTAACTACGAGACTTTTTGGTTCTGATTCTTAGCTTGAAATTTTGACTTAGCAATGTCTCCTGATTCCAATTCTTTTCAAAGCTGCAGCCAATTGTGTACATTCATTATAAAGACATCTAGGATGTTTTTATGGGTTGCGAGAAAACCAGAGGAAAATCTATTGAAATGATGGGTTACTGATATAAAGGACATTGCAGTTTTCAAAATGTGTAGCTGGTGTACAAAGAAATGTTTAGAATTTTTTTTGTAAAGTTAGGTTGCTTTTCTAAAACCTTTTACATTTCTGAGCTGAAAAGAGGACAAGTTGGATTTTAGTATGGGTTGTGAACGACCAAACTAACCTAAATGAAGAGTAAAATCCATTAAAGTACATGGTGGGTCAAAATCAACCCAAAGGACCTGATCGCATTCAAAATATGTAGCAGTTGTACAAAACTATGATCTATGGAAAATATGTTGTGTTTTGTAAAGTTGGATAATTTTACTAACAGCCTCTAGATTTTTGAGCCAAAAAAATGACATTTATGATGTTTTTATGGGTTGTAAACAAGTGTACTACACTAATTGCAGTAGAAAATCTATTAAAAAGTGGATTAAAGGTGGATTAAAAACAATGTAAACTCTTTTTACATTTCTTTACTGTTTATTAATTGGGGAAATGCAGGAAAAGTCCAAATGTTTCATTTTGAATATATGAAATTTAGGATACTTTTACTGATTTAAAACATAAAAATTGTTCAAAATTTGACCCAAAGACAATGTAGGGTATGAAAATATATTGTATACTGTGTGTGTATGTGTATATATATATATATATATATATATATATATATATATATATATATATATATATATATATATATATATATATATACTGTATATGATGCATGAGCCACTTTCTTGAACCCTAAAGAAGAGGCTGAGTTGAAGGGCTTCAGGAAAATCAGCCTTATAATGTTCCCTGAATCATCCATTGGGCGACAGGGAGGCTGCAAACTTGCAATTGCCTTGGTGGTGCTGCGAACCTGCAGTTGCCTTGGCAAAGGACAAACAACCCTCGACAGACGCATCAATGGCATGAAGCCCCGTTGGAGAGAGTCTCAAAAGAGCATAGAAGCCTCACAATATATATATAACATATTTGGTGGACAAGGGCGGCATGGTGGTGCAGTGGGTAGCGCTGCTGCCTCGCAGGTGGGAGACCTGGGAACCTGGGTTCACTTCCCGGGTCCTCCCTGCGTGGAGTTTGCATGTTCTCCCTGTGTCTGCGTGGGTTTCCTCCGGGCGCTCCGGTTTCCTCCCACAGTCCAAAGACATGCAGGTTAGGTGGATTGGTGATTCTAAATTGGCCCTAGTGTGTGCTTAGTGTGTGGGTGTGTTTGTGTGTGTCCTGCGGTGGGTTGGCACCCTGCCCGGGATTGGTTCCCTGCCTTGTGCCCTGTGTTGGCTGGGATTGGCTCCAGCAGACCCCCGTGACCCTGTGTTCGGATTCAGCGGGTTGGAAAATGGATGGATATTTGGTGGACAAGGAAAAATTGACCATTACCATTGAGAACAAATTGCGAAAGTAGTCAGCTGCCATCTTGAAACAAGGAGTAGGACACAAGGTTTTGGAGTTCCAGGTCACTGGTATTAACCACTGGGCCTCGCAGGTTGAAACACAAAAATAGTAAGAAAAAAAACTGAAGTACATGAAAATA
This sequence comes from Erpetoichthys calabaricus, assembly GCF_900747795.2. NCBI lineage: Eukaryota > Metazoa > Chordata > Cladistia > Polypteriformes > Polypteridae > Erpetoichthys > Erpetoichthys calabaricus. Next base: position 104,092,917 of record NC_041403.2, read on the forward strand.
CAAACATGTAAAATCCATATGTGCCAGGCCTAACTTTAAGAAAGAAGAGCAGTGCAAGTAAAATACAATACAATCCCTCTTAACCGGCCACCTCAGGACTGGACCCATGGCCGGTTGCCATTTTGGCCGGTTAATCCGACGCATACCTATTTTCATGTAGAAAAATATTTCTAAGGTATGTACTGTACCTCTTCGACATTCCTGAAGAAACCATATCCACAAGGCTTCATCCACGATTTCGCAGAAGGGTTTTTTTCTTGTACAACGACTGGACAGTGTGGTGTAGCGGGTCCACAGCTCAAGTCAAAAAGGCCACTTTTTAAATAAATAATCGCCACATTCGCATCCCCGTGATAAATAGAAGTGCAAGGCGGCTAGGGAGAGAACAGGAAACAACAGGAGGTTAATGGAGAAGGAAGCAGGTAGAGGAAAGCCGGTGCAGGAGAGCAAGAAAGAGAGAACAGATTCGATGGAGCAAAGGCAGGCACCTGGGAGGTGAACCCCTGCAGATGAGTGTTTGGCCAACACTTGGTGGGGCTGAAGAAAACGGTCTCTCCAGCTGAGCGATCACGGAGCTGGCGTGACCGGTATTGAAGATGACTGGCTGTTGAAAGGCAGTGGCAGTCGTGGAGGCTTTGGGCTGGTTTAACCCCAGCGTGAGCGGATGGAGCCCGACATAGCCAGGGATCGGAGGGCTACCGGACCAGTGTGAAGCCCGATGGGAGAAGCAGGGGAGCCGCTAGGTAGAAAGAAGAAGGCACCGTGGAAAATTCATAAAGGAATATGTAAACAGAAATCACATTGAGTGTAGGAGCCTTCTCACCTTCCAGGAAAAAAGGAAGTGCACACATATAATATAAAGAAGAACTCAGGATTAAAAAAATTTTTTTTCGTTTTATTTTATTTTAACAGGCCGGTTAATGTGAGGCCATTTAAGAGGTATTGTACTGTAGGTAAATTCCATAAAGTGCATCCATCGCTCTTCGAGCCTGCTAATTTACAAGGAGCCCAGTGGTTATCCCAGCCATACTGGGCACATGGTGGTACCTAACCCTAAATAGGGCAGTAGTCCATCACAGTGCACAGGCATTCACCAACTAATTTAGGTATTACAGTTAATCTAACACACACATCTTTGGGATATGGGAGGAAAACGAGTTTGAGGAGACACTGAAAGAAAGTGCAACTCCATGTACTCAAGGCATAAGAACCTTGGAGCTATGAAGCAGAGGAAATAACCATTCTGCCAGAATTATCACCTTGCAGGCATTAACTGAAGTTTCAGATTTGATGATAAAGCAATAAAGACTGTTTAAGATCTTTAGTTATGTTGGTCTAATGTTATTAGTCACTGTTAAAAGAAATGAGGAAATGTGTTTCCAGTTGGAAGCAAATTAGAATATGATTGCTTTAGAGGGCCATATAAATTAATAATTTGCCCACATCCATTGAAAATGTATAGCATACTCAGTGACCCATTAAAGTTACAAATTGAATAACAGAAAAAATCAGTACTCACCATAATTTTAAAAATTGTTTATTCTATATGACTTCCTTTTCTGATTTTTAGGAACTCATTATTAGGGGCAAATGTGACCTTGATTACAATGGCAGCTATTCAGAGCTCTGAGAACATGTGTAAAATAGTCTGATGTTTAATATAGCAGTGACTTAATAATCTACTGAAATAATTAATTATTATAGCCCAGGGGATTATTCTAAAGCAAGAAAACATTATCAGCATAAGGTAGATTGCTAGAATTAACACTCATGATAGAGGGGTTGTTTTCAGTTTTATGTCTGGGCTGTGTGGTCCAAAGATTAAAGTGACAAACATATCCCAGCTGACCTTCACCCTGGCACCTTATTTCTTGAGCAATGTCCTATGGATGAGATAGGAATACTGTCACTAATTATGAGCTAGTATTGAGATGCTTTAAATATTTCTTTACTACAGTAAGTGTCTATAAAATGCCTTGTATCATTCTATAGCAGCACGACTCTTATTGAACTCGGAAACTAGCATTACTGAAGCAGTTAGGAGACAAGTATAGTAGACGGGGTTATAAATTTGAAACATTACAAAATAAGACTTCAACACGATTATAATAATTACAAATGAACACTTGGCTTTTGGCTAACTGGACACTTAGTTCTTAACAATAGTCAGTAGTAGACAGAGTAGACCATGCAGGTACTGTTAAAGACTCACCACTTATAATTAATCCTCCATAACTGAGCTGCATTGTTGCTAAGATGCTATTGATTTTGCTTCAAAAACTTCAGATTTTCGACACATTTTAAAACATTATCCTTTTATTTGGGAAACAGACAATATTAATAAAACACAAGTCAAACAAATATCTTAAAATGATATAGTAAGTGTAATAGTTTGCTCTAAAGACAACCCATGAAACTCATATATATTGCAATGGTAATTGTTTTTTTTTTCCAAAATTGTATTTTATTTTTAGCTGACATCACATCCCTCCTTCAAACATTTAATCTGCACCTCTGACAGAAAGGGAGACATCAAGGCAATGTACCAAAAATCAAATCACGGCACACTTTCCTAAACTAAGATGAGCGACTACAGATAACCCAGAACTGATTAAGCACTTTGGTTACAATGCAATAGTGGACATGTTGGAGGAGCTGAGGGGTGAGATTCAACAATGTGTTAGACAGCCCTCCTAAAATTAAACTGCACATACAAAAAGTTAAGAAATATTTTATCAGCATATATTATAGTTATGAATCCACATTTCCAGGACTAAACATGATAAAATACAAAGTATAGGAGCAGGCTGAGTAGCACACATTTAGACTGACTAATAAAGATTCCCACAACACACTATAAATATTACATTAAAACTTGCTAGCAGGCCATGCACCTCGTCATCATTAAGGTAAGCCTGTTTCAAGTATAATTGGTGTCAGTTATTGCCAAACATATCATACTGTGCTGTAAGGGACCAAATAAATGCCAGCTATTGTTTAGGATAAAGAAGATGCAAACACACTTGTTAAATGCTATTTACTGTATGTGTATAGCTGGGCACTCAATTTATTGTTACCTGCCAGTGTAGCTTCTTTGAAAAAACTTTTGAGGATCACTTGTGTGCACCATGCACAATTGTAGTTAAGATACTGTACACTATACTGTGAATTTCCCCTTGGGATTAATAAAGTATCTATCTATCTATCTATCTATCTATCTATCTATCTATCTATCTATCTATCTATCTATCTATCTATCTATCTATCTATCTATTGATTGATCTATTGATTGATTATTGCTTATCTCAATGATGTTATGATTCTGTTTTTTTCTTTATTTTTTAATGGTTTTAATTTTGGGGTACGGTGTTGGAAAACAATTAACAAAACTTATAAAATATTTAACATTCTATTGCAACACTAATTTTTTTTTGTGAGTGCCGCCCCTTTGGGCTTAGTTGATGTAATGTTGCTAGTCACGTATGTTCAACCACAACACGTCATTTCCTGTGATGTCACTATATTGTGGGTTTAAAGGTCACACACTTTATTGTTATCCAAAGTTGTGAATAGAAGCTCAGAACTTTGTGGGTGCTGGTATTAGTTATTCACTCTTTTTGGGTTCAGAATGTGTGTAACAGTATTTTGAGTACACTTAATTTAGTGTTTTGGCTGTGACAAAAGCACTAGACTATATTTGCGGACCTCCAGAGCTCCACTCCACTGATGTGGTTGTCGCTTTAATTTATACATCAATGATAACACCTGATTAAACCATGGTTAAGATTAGTGTTGAAGAGGTTTATCTGACTCAAGTCAAGTAATCCAAGTGACAAAAACCTGCAATCTAATTGGCTGTCCAGCGGAGCTACAAAATCAAGGAGCTGTGAAGGTCTGCAGCTGGACCCATCTCAACAAAAGACTCATGGTTTTGACCTTAGCCCATTTAGTGACTTATGTTTCATCTCTAGATCTGTTTAAAAACACCTGCCTTTTCCTCAGAAGGCATTACAACTGAAAATAACTTTATATGGTTTAATGTCTGCTGAACCGTTTTGTACCTTTACCTAGGTAGCAACTAATTTACATTATATAAGTACATAATTTATAGATTTTACATGCCATATTTTGCATAATATAAAAAAGTCAGTAGTTTGCATGTTCTTCTATAGTTTCAACTTGCATACTGTCTGTAAAAAGTACAATATCCATTTCTTTTTTTAACCGTGAATACATACCTTAGCAATCCATGATATCATGTTTACAGGTCTCATGGTTTCATATGATACCGTTTAAACGTAGTTGCTCAGGTATGCCTCATTCATTTAATCTGCAACAATATACCACTAAAAATGGCCAAAATAGTTTAAAATTATTTAGTTTTGGTCTTTATTTGCCTAAAATGTATACGGTCACTAGTGACTACAAATGCGGTAAAGCGTCAGTGTTTTTTGCAAGAACATTTTAAGTGTTGTGTTTGTAAACAGTGCTTGAACAAGACATCCTTTTTTCAGGATTGCTTTGTATTTTTGTATGTTCATTACAGCTGAGTTTCTATTTTTTTTACTTATTATTTAGATATTTATGAGTTAGAGAAATAAGAGAGAAGAGGAGAGGTGCTCCAATTCTTATGAGCACAGCAAGCCCTTGAAAGAGTCACTGTCATTGATGGCAGATGAAGAGTATCAGAGAGCGACTCAGAGACACACAGCAAGGAGACAAATGATGAACAACAGAGTTAGACAGTGCAGAGTGATACTACTGATGCTAATAGATTCTGTTCAAACCTTAAATCTTATTATGTGATATCATCTACTGTTAAATTCTGCTCCGTACTTCTAAAATTTTTATTTTTATACTGTATTGAGGATTTGTTCTGTTCTGTGTATTGTATTTTATTGTATTGACCCCCTTCTTTTTGACACCCACTGCACGCCCAACCTACCTGGAAAGGGGTCTCTCTTTGAACTGCCTTTCCCAAGGTTTCTTCCATTTTTCCCTACTAGGTTTTTTTGGGAGTTTTTCCTTGTCTTCTTAGAGAGTCAAGGCTGGGGGGCTGTCAAGAGGCAGGCCCTGTTAAAGCCCATTGCGGCACTTCTTGTGTGATTTTGGGCTATACAAAAATAAATTGTATTGTATTGTATTGTATTCTGAATGTTCTGAGGCAGACCGCAGATAAGGAGGAGGAGGAGGAGGTTTAAAGGTGAAGCAGGCAAGCAGCTGCACAGAATGAAACAGCTCAAGCCACATCTCCTGAAACAGTGTTTTACGGAAGCAAAAGTCAACAAAAACACAGAAAGTGTCACATATTTCCAGGATCACTAGACTGTAAAACAACTGATCGCTACAGTGTGCCAGGAGCCACATTGCAGTGATCACAAAAATATCACCGTGGCCTGTAATTATTGTGCTGAGTAAAATAAAACGACTGTGTAATATGTTATTATTTCAGTTTTGTAGGAAATATTAAAATATTAAAAATTAGTTTAAAAGGTTGTGAAGTGTTCGGGGAAGAGGTATTGAACAAAGGTTTGCACAGTTACAGTTATTTGTGACTTGATTTTCATAGGCTACTAAAGACATGCAATAATGTTTCCTGAAAGTCCCAAGCAAACAAGGGTTAAAGTGATTGGAAAGGAAATGAGACTTACCTGGGATATCCTCAATCACACTTGTGTTTTGCAACACTGCATAAGCTGGCTTTCTTCAATGCCTGAATTTTACTCCTTTATTGTACAATATATGAATTTACAATATATTCTCCCTATAACTTCTGGGCACTGTAGAGAACTGCTAAATACTCTATTTAACTTCTTTCTTTGAATTTGCTGAATTAACAAAGCTAGTTTTCTTTTCTAGCTTACAAACAGAAAATATAAATCACAGTAATAATAAAATAAACTGTCTGACACTTATGAGTTGACCAGGTCTCTGATTTGGTAATAGCCAGTGAATGATGTCACTACAGATATGTCATCATCACATCTGCAGGAAGCAAAGTGAACAAGGTTAATAAAGCAGTAAAAGGAAGTCAGCAGTCACTTAAGTCACTTAGGTCACTTTCTGTAACAAAGCCTGCATTAAGTCCAGTGCACTGGAGTGTAACACTAATAGGTGTTCTGATTACTTATTAGATTATTTAAGTATAGTAATAATGGCCTGCTAATTATTCAGTAACTAGAGTCCTATGTAGCTATTTTCTCATATTATATGAAACAATCCCACAAATAAGTATGTGTGATTTTTATAAAATTATATAAGCTCAGCACAAACATTTGTAGTAATAAAATGCATTGCCACAAAAGTTTGCAATGTGCCATCTGTTGGAATGACAGAGATATAGCAACCGGATACTTATTTTATTAATGTGAATGCTCTTCCTTTTTTTACTGTTACTTTTTATCAAAGAGGACTGATGTGTTTAAAAATTCCAGTGAACTCATATTTGGTCCACATGGCAATAAAGTAAACAGTTACAGCAATAATAAAACAGCAATTGTTATTAGTATTACTAATATTAAGACAGTATATGTAAGTGTTGCTTACAGTTCTTTAAAAAGATAATGTCAGCCTTTTTTTTTGCTAGCCCATAAATGTAAACTTAATGTCTGTGGTGCACTTTTCAGTACTACTGGATTATTATGAATGCTTTAGATAAATACATAATTTTCCAATTTTAACTTTTAGCCTTCAGTGCCAAAATTCCCCCAATTTGATCAATTATTATCTGCAAGATTCAATTCTGTCTTTTACTGATTTGGGGCTGAGAAAAATCCCAGTCAGTCAACTGGAAAATGTGGTTTTAAAAAATATTGACTTCTTATAAACCTTTTCCCACTTTCATGCAGGGCTATTGCTGTATATTTCTCCCTTAGATCCAGTCCATCCACTTTCTCTTTGATTGTCCACTTCTCTTCCTCCTCCGTCCTCCCAACACCTTCATACCCATGATTCTTCTCTCCACATTGTTAACTGCTCTCCTCCTTACATACTCATATCACTTGAACCTTCTTTTTCTTTAACTATATCTCTGATTCTCTCATTCCTGAGCTTATTAAGCTTTGTTATTCCACACATCTATCTCAATATCCTCTTTTCCGCAGCATCCAGTTTCCTTTCATGAACCCTTATAACTACTCAGGTTTGTGATCCTTACACCAATGCTGGTCTGACCATTGTTTTATATATTTTACTCTTGCACTGATTCTTCTGTCACATAGCACTCCTCATACCCTTTTTCCAGCTTTTCCAACCTAATTGTGTTCAATGTTTCATTTCTGAATCTAGCTATCCAGCCTCCGATATTGTTGATTAGATATGTACACTTTTCCACCCTTTTAAGACTTCTTCATTGGAGGTTAACTTATTCATTTTGCTCTTTTCTCCTAAATCATAGATATTCTATTTTTTTATACTAAACTTAAGGCCTCTATCCTCCATAGCTCTTCTCCACTCCTTCAGTTTCTATTCCACAATATTCTTAGAGGTGCCACATTGCATGATGTTGCCCATAAATAGCATACACTATGGGGGCTGATCTAGTATTCCCCTAGCAATAACATCCATAACTAGAGTAAAAAGATATGGGCTTAATGATGATCATTGATATAAGCCAACGTTAACTGCAAACCACCCTGTTATTCCTACACTGACATGTAGGTACCCTCATACATATCCTCAACTATTCTTACATACTTTTTGGGTACAGTGATCCCTCCTCCATCGCGGGGGTTGTGTTCCAGAACCCCCCGCGAAAGGTGAAAATCCGCAAAGTTAAAACCATATGTTTATATGGTTATTTTTATATTGTCACGCTTGGGTCACAGATTTGCACAGAAACACACGAGGTTGTAGAGAGACAAGGACTTTATTCAAACACTGCAAACAAACATTTGTCTCTTTTTCAAAAGTTTAAACTGTGCTCCATGAGAAGACAGAGATGACAGTTCCATCTCAAAAGTAAAAGAATGCAAACATATCCTTCTCTTCAAAGGAGTGCGCATCAGGAGCAGAGAATGTCAGAGAGAGAGAGAGAAAAGCAAACAATCAAAAATCAATAGGCGCTGTTTGGGCTTTTTAAGTATGTGAAGTACCGTGCGGGAAGCATATCACTTGACAAAGCAGCCGCAAGTAAGCCCAGCAAAGAAGGGAGCAATGTGAAGGTAGTCTTTCAGCATTTTTTAGATGAGCGTCCATATCCTCTAGGAGTGCGAACAGCCCCCCTGCTGACAATATATTTGAGGAGTTTTATTTAATACGTAATACGCGCTCTGATTGGGTAGCTTCTCAGCCATCTGCCAATAGCGTCCCTTGTATGAAATCAACTGGGCAAACCAACTGAGGAAGCAAGTACCAGAAATTAAAAGACCCATTGTCCACTGAAACCCATGAACCAGCGAAAAATCTGTGATATATATTTAAATATGCTTACATATAAAATCCACGATAGAGTGAAGCCGCAAAAGTCAAAGAGCGATATAGCGAGGGATTACTGTATTCCCTACACTCACATACATCTCCACCTTTATTGCCTGGGGATATTAACTATTTTTTTTCCTATGGCAGCCTTTTTCAGTTGTCCAAATATGTTGCCTTTGAAAAAAGGTCCACAACCACCATGATGGTTGTTTTACCCAGAAACAGTACAGAAGGCTTTGATATGCTCAACAAAAACATTTGACCATGATTTCTGTGATAGGGCAGCTTACAAACAGAAGCAGCAAGACGACTATTAGAGTAATTAGTATTACAACAAACAGAGAATGTAGCTACATATTAGGCAGTATCCTCAGACACGGATGGCTTGCAACAATGTTATTCATGGCTGACCTAAGTTACAGAATGATAGTCCATCTTTTTGGATGACAGTACACAAAAGTAGATTTGATGGAGTGTTATCAGCTGGTCAGTCCAACACACAGTAATTTATGAGTGGCCAGTTATTTCACATTTTGGACACAACAGTATTATCATTTCTTTACCTGAAACTCTTTATACATCTGTACACCGAGTAGTAAGGCAAACTGAGTTTGGCCTTCTCCAGTTCTTTATCCATTCTAGGACACTTGCAATATTTTATTTCAGTTGAGCATCCAGTTTTTCATCATGTGAAAATTTGATTTGAAGAACACTGAGACCTGGTCAGGTAAGCCATGATTATTGTAGCTGATGGACAAACACAAACACGAATATCAGTCAGATATGTCAGACAAAACAAGCAAGTTGTCTTTATATGAAACTAAGGGACAACAATACAAAGGGACTGGAAAAAGTCATATTAAAAATCGATAAATAAAACTAACAATAGAGAAGAACAAAGACACTAGCATCTAGAAGGCTGATCACAGATGAGAGTCAGAATGCAAAGAGCCAGTTTAAACACTGCAAATGCCAGGCAGCAGCAAATGGAAGGATTTGCAAATGGCATAGTTATGGACAGCATTAAGTGCATCTCAGAAGGATGTGGGATCATAACTGATGACATCACAGGGTGAACCTTTTTTAATATAAAGGCGATGGTTAATTCCATAAGTTTCGAGATTTTGTGAGAGAAAATACTATTCTGCTATTATGCACAATTTGTGAACTTTTCCACTTACATGTCAGTGAACTCTTTGCCTGAAATATCATTTGAAAGGTAACAGATAGGGGAAACACACAATACATGGACAGGTACTCGATAAAAACTGCTGACATATTTCCAAATCCTAGATGAATTTGGAAAATTACTGTGTGGCGAGGCACGCTGACCATGGGACTGCAACATGATTTTTAACTGTTTTTATTGAGGTGCATTTCCCCGACCAGTTTCAGAATAAGTAACTAAGTACTGTGTGATGGGAGCAGTTAAAGCTTGTAATGGTAATGAGGTTGGAAGTGCTTTTAAGAGCAGGAGGTGCACTGGACAATAAAATGGAAAAAACAATTGTGATCGTGGGGTTGAAAGGCCGCAATCTTGAAGAAGGAAAGATGGAGTTGTGGCTGTTAATGGGTTTACAAGCACTTTGAGATGAGAGTTCATGATGATGAGGCAGAGGCAGCGAATCTCCACTGGGAATACGTCTGAGCAGTCGTGAGGTGGGATGTATGGAGCCCCACTGGGTATACAACAAGGAAAGGGGTGAGGTGAAGACTGCTAGGAATACCCTTTGTCGACAGCCTGTGGTGTGGTGAGGCAGTGTGTATGCCACCCGGGCACTATACTGCAATCCTTTGAATGGAGTCATTTTGGACCACGATAAGAATCTGCATGTAAGACGCATATTAGTAATTGATCAGGTCGAGCCCATCACTGTAAACTGGACAGAATGGATTTTGTGTGTGACTCATTGACTCGTCCAGTTGCCACTATTTGTGAAAACAATAGGCTGTTCCTATATGGATGACCAAATAAAGTCTTGAAATGTATGGAATATAATGCCATTAATATGCAGTTTTGTTTGCAGTTATAAAGTATATAACAACTGAGGTATGACAGTTGGACTGAAAAGTTGTTTTGGCACCAACTGGATCACCCCATTTAATAACAATTGCTATAATAAACAAAAATGGAACATTAATGAAATTGAAATGCCCACAGCAGAGAATCTTTGTCAGATCAGGACTGATTTGGAGCTCTTTCTCTCATGAGTGGGGTCCAACATAGGACGCCACCTTCTATGGCCGTCTCGTGTTTATGCTCCTCCAACTGGAATGGGCGGAGTCAGTTGCCCTCACTGGGCATCTTCTCCTGGCTGCTGGAAGAGAAAGAGACAATAATGTCAATGACAGTGACCCCTCTTGTCCCAAAGTACATCAGAGATGTGATCTACAGGCACTCATGCCTGCCTATATATATATATATATATATATATATATATATATATATATATATATATATATATATATATATATATATATATATATATGTATATACAGTATATTTACAAATATGTGAATATGTGTGTGGGTATTTAGTTAACAGTATATTTATTTATTTCAGATATCCATTAATTTTTGTAACACACTTATTCATTTTAGGGTCATGGGGAAAACCTTTTAGACAAAATGAATTATAAAATCAGTTCACATAACAGATTATTTTTGGAGCTGTTGATAACATCAACATGAACTCTTTTGGGACTTGGCTGGAGGTCTTGTGAGTACTGACAGCAGAGGTTGGGGTGCTGCGGACTAATGTAACTGCTCTGAATTGTGCTTTGTTACTGGAGACAAGACACAATTACTGGAGCTGCAGAAAAAGTATTTATTTTTTATGAATAAAGTTTTAGTGAAAGGTCAAATTAAGTGCTTTCTCAGGCACCCCAGAACTCCTATTTAATAACCTTTTGCGTGAATAATAACTTGACCAATTGAAATGACCGTCTATTAATAACTGAACAATATTGGGTAATTCACCCGTCTAGCTATCTATGAGTTAATTGTGCATTTGTGCAGTCAGCTTTTCGCTAACTATCCAAACAGGGCTTATCTAGATATCTGTTATTTTCCACACTAAGGCTATTTCTTCACAATAGGCACATTGTATCCAAGCCAATTTAATAGTAAGGATGGTCTTTTGCTTTGCCATTTTCCCACAAGCTTAAAAGAAAACACAGCTGCTTTGGCGAGTTGTTTAACTTTAACACCTTTAGATGACACAGATCAGTTTAGATAATTGTGGTGCTCCAAATTCAGGCTACAATTATTGTAAAAATGTATGGGTAAAGTATGACTAGCTCACGATTTGCTTTCATTATTGTAAAATTCTGGTGGCAGGCTCTAACAGGATAAATCATTCTAGATTTTCAGTGGTCAAACAAGTTTTTCCAAAATGTATCCTTAAAAGTACAAAATTCTAAAAAATCTGAATTCCCTTTGTGCAACTATGAATAATGTATATACTAATCCGATATCTAATGGGGGGGCTGTTGAATGGGTGCTAGAAAAAGAGAAAGATATGTAGTGGATGTAATCTTGGTTTTGGAACCTCTTATTGTCTTGCAGTTTTCTTATTCTGACAATGCTGTGTTTTTGTTTTTTCTGGTGGTCACCACTGTTTTGAGACTACCTTTGTATGGCTGGTGACATAACAATTTGTGTCATCTTGACCAGCCAATCTGGACATTTGATCTCTTTCTCAGATCTCTCTCTTTCCAGGGTGTTTTGTATCTCCCTATTTTTTGTTCTACTATCTTTAAACTTAACTCTGTTAACTTAACTTTGAACTGCATTTTTTCATATTGTACCGTTTTCACCAAGTATTCTTTCTTGGTGTTTATACAGTATGTTATTTCAGCAAATCCTTTTCAGAGAGGTTAATGTTGGTATATTTAACAGTATTGTTGAGCACAGTAACAGCAAAACATAAATTATTTCTTTTTTGCAAATGGTGTTGAAGTAACTGGAGAAGAGCCCATGTGAACAAAGGGAGAATGTGCAAATTCCACACACGCTGTGACTAGGCCGGGATTTAAACTGCATCTTCTGGAGCTGTGAAGCAGCTCTGCCAGCCATGAAGTATGCATAAATCTTTCATACAGTATGTCATCAAACTTCATGGTCCCAAATTAAAGTTCATTCCACCTTTCCAGTTGATTCATAATGTTATTTATAAGTGTTCTTACATTAAAAACAGTAATGCGGACTGCAATGAACATTAACTGATTAATCCTTAGAAACATGAATGATTAGCAACAATTTTTTGATTTTATCATTTATCATTTGGCATTAAGGTGAAGCAGTGCAGACATTTAGGTATGCTACGTTAATATTCATCAGTATCAGTTCTGATCTAATATCAATATCTAATACATGACCTCCAGATCCATAGTGATTACCGCAGTGTATCTTTATCTGTTTGCTGTTTTTAGGAAAATTTTGCAAACATATATTCATATAATGGTTGCCCAAAGACTTGGGTTGATTTCCCTTTTTAGTCACTCTTGCATGGTGTTGTTTGCACTTTCTGCTTCTCCTACATGAGCTAGGAAATTCTCCTCATTTCTCTTTGGAATTCTCTTTTTATACATTTCATTTTAAGTTAAGTGGTGTTTTTAAATTGTCCAAGTTAGGGGGGTGTATATACAGTACATGCTCTATAATAGACTGCCATCCCATCCATGAACAATTTCTGGCTTCTCCCCAACACTATGCTTTGGCCCTTATCCTGTAACAGAAAAGGCAGGATCCATAAATGAATTAAAGCTAAATATCTTGAGGAACCACAAAATGACTATCAGAGTTACATTTTGTAAAAAGAAGCAGACATGGCTTTGAATCTGTAAGTCTGAGGAAGCAACTACGTCTTTGTTTTATTCTAGAGACATGGGTAGGTAGTACTTTTTTGGTGCCTAGAGGGATATTTAGCTTTTTACAGAATCTTATAATAACAACAACCCCTTCAAAATATATTCAAGAATTACAGAAAAGGAGAAGCTTCGGACTTCGCCAAAGGTAAAAAGAGCAATCACATTGAGGCATTGTACAGATGTATTGCTGTTGGTATAAAGGAGCTCCAGTAGCATTTCTTTACACACTTGTGCTGAATTTAGTTTTTTAATTCATTTATTTAGTTTTGTTCATAATAGCCATCGGTTTTGTCTTCATTCTCACCACCACCACCACTACTTTCGGTGGTGTGAGAGTATGCCCATAACTGAGCCTGCCTTCTTAATCATCTGGGTAATTTAGTGAACTTCCTTTAAAATGAAGTTACCAGGCCAGCAGACCTCAGCATAGACAATAACACTGCACTCTCATAGAGCTGTAGAACATGTAAAGGATGTCATTACCCACACATAATCTCCTAACAAAAAGGAGACAAATCTGCCCATTCTGTTATGGTGCCTCTGTGTTTCTAAACCAGTCCAGCCTGTCATTGATGTGGACCACCAAGTTCTTGTGGCAGTGCCACTTCTACATCTACTCCCTGAATAGTGAACAGATGTGGAGACTCTTTTGTGTAGCAGACATCAATGGTTTTACTGATGTCAAGTTGCAGAGAATTTTTTCTCTACCTTGAAACAAAGTTCTGAACCTGACTCCTATACTCGGCCTCGTCTCCCTTGTCAACCCACCTTATTAGTGCAGAGTCATCTGAGAATTTCTGGAAGTGACATGACATTCCTCTAATAACATTAACATAATGTTCTTAGACCTGTTTAATTAAATCCTGATCTCAGGGTCTGGAACCTAACCCAGTAACACTGACCATAAAGGCAGAAAAGAAATTCTGGAGAGGACACTTGTCCATAAACAGGGCCCAGTCATATACACATTCTCCATTTACTAACCTGCATATATTTGTAAATGCATCTATATTTTTATTATATTATACTTGCAAAAATGTATATTCTTTAAAAATATTTGTAGTAATAATGAAAGCTTCATAATCTATATAAATATAATTCAGAATTGACTGACTCACTCACTCACTCATTGACAAAACATTATTTCCACTTTAGCTAAAAAGATTAAATTTTGTAGGATGGGCAGTAGGTATGATGCGGGCTCTGCATCGGTCTGTTGTGGTGAAAAAGGAGCTGAGCCGTAAGGCAAAACTCTCAATTTACCAGTCAATTTATGTTCCAACCCTCACCTATGGTCATGAGCTATGGGTAGTGACCGAAAGAACGAGATCGCGAATACAAGTGGCTGAAATGAGTTTCCTCTGCAGGGTGTCTGGGCTCTCCCTTAAAGATAGGGTGAGAAGCTCAGTCATCCGGGAGGGGCTCAGAGTAGAGCTGCTGCTCCTCCGTTTCGAGAGGACTCAGATGAGGTGGCTCGGGCATCTGATCAGGATGCCTCCTGGACGCCTCCCTGGTGAGGTGTTCCGGGCACGTCCAACCAGGAGGAGGCCCCGGGGAAGACCCAGGACATGCTGGAGGGACTATGTCTCACGGCTGGCCTGGGAATGCCTTGGGATTCTCCCGGAAGAGCTAGAAGAAGTGGCTGGAGAGAGGGAAGTCTGGGCATCTCTGCTCAAGCTGCTGCCCCCGCGACCCGACCTTTGATAAGCGGAAGAGGATGGATGGATGGATGGATGGATGGATGGATGGATGGATGGATGGATGGATGGATGGATGGGCAGTAGGTATCCACTGAGAAGGGACATTTTGATATGTTAATATTTAGGGCTAAAAATCCCACCAGAATAGAAAAACTAAATACCACAAAATCTCAAAAATGCTTTTACAGATTTACCTATATACTCACATATAAATCGTGTCTTGAAACCTGAAAAATCTATCATAAAATCAGACCCCGGCTTATATGTACATTCAAAAATTAGACACATTTTTTTGTAACATCTTCTTACCTACTCCAATCTCGCATCAGTTTCTCAGACGCATCGAATTTTGTTGCACTAGTGCAGTTACCAATTTCTTTCGCTACTTCAACGACGGTTAATTTAAAACCAGCTTCATATTTTCTTCTGATCGAATGCTCCATCGCAGATAAGGGATGCTCTTATGATAAAGGTGTATGAGGGTGTGAGATACAAAAAACACTAATCAGTGTAAATGTTGCTTCGAAATAATTTGGTTGTTACTGTGTGGTCACGTAAGCACAATACATAGAAAAAAAAATGCAGTGTGCTCCGTGGTTACTCTCTCAGGTGGGCGTTAGCATATCATAATCTCTTGGACCAATAGCGTCAGTTTTCTGCATTCGACTTATACAACCAACATTATAAAATACCAGAAACTACTGTATATGGTAAAATCAAGTCCCAATTTATCTGTGGGAGAACTTATTCGCGAGTATATACGGTAATCGAAATATGGTGATGTTGTAGAATAAAGCAAATTAGCTAAATTGTGTTTTTTGTTTGTTGATATTTGTTGTTAATAATTCTGTAGTGAGAGGGACATTCTAACACAATGTGCCCCCTTTTCTCCACAATACTGACATCAATCACATAGAGAAATGGGATGTGCTAGTTTATGCAAATGAAAGCCATCCACAGAAACAATCTAAAAGGAGCAAAGTCCAACGAAACTCAAAGAAGATGTGTTTAGCAAGCTCTGAAAGCTCAAGTGTTGGCCAGGCCCTGTGGCTGTGAGCATAGTCAGTTTCGCACAGCTGATCCAGTAAGAAAGATATTTAATGTACATTCCTCTCCTACATCCTTCATCTTATCTACAATCTTAGGTAATTGCTGAAGTGGGGACTACAATTCCCATCAGTCGATGCGCCGCTCTAGATTATTTCATCAGCAATCACAAAGTTGAAATAAGAGCATTGACAAACATGGCTTGTCATAAAAGGTTTCTTAACCATTTTGGGATAACAATTTCATTGTTTGGCTGGATAACAACATCTAATTTAACATTCATCTTTTTGTCTCATCTTGGATTGTGTTTAGACATGTTGCATTTACAAAAGACACTTTGCCCCTTTTCTAAGAAATGTGTTGCCAAACCTTCAAAGCATTCAATTATTCAACTTAAAATCTTTTATCAGGCACATCTCTCTTGTTTAAAATTGTCCAAAATGTTTCCAGGGCAAGATCCAACCTGCGAACGTTGTAATCGAGCTCCAACTTCAATAGGCCACATGTTTTTGGCACGTACCAAATTAACATTAATTTTTACCAGAATCAGACACCCTTGGATGTCATAATCACTCATAATCTACTAACAGCTGTGTTTGGTGTACTCCCAGATGGAATGGAAAAGGACAAACAAACTGTAATTGCCTTTACTCCACTATTAGCACATAGACTTATCTTGCTCAACTGGAAGAATCCTAACCCACCTCTATTAAGTCAGTGGATAACTAATGTTATATACTATTTGAAATTGGAAAAAAATCAAATTCTCTCTCAGAGGATCTGTACAAAACTTTTTTTAAACCTTGCAGGACCTAATCAATAACATTTTAGAATAAGCATTTATATTGGGGAGAAAGACTTCTTTCCCTCTTTGCTACTCTTAAAGTTTTACTCTTGCTTTTGACCTTTCTCTCTTTCTCATGGGTGGGGGTTGAATCGAATTTAGTTTTGTTAAATTTGACTTGATTGTATGGAATGTTATATGCTTTAAATAAATTAAAAAAAAGTTAAAAACAAAAAATACTTGACATAATCTACAAAGTGAGAATTAGGTGTTTTGATGCACTTGGCTATACATGCACTTCATTTTACTGTGACCACCGTATGTGACAATAAATCAGAGAAAAACTGATTACACTACATATTTTTATCAGTGAATAGCCTTGCATTTTTGAAAGAGCACTGTGGTCCACCTGCATATTGTCATTACGTTCTCAATACCAATCAACACTCAGCACTTTTTGAAGTGATAAAATTAGAATAAATAAGAAAAGGAAACAAAAATGAACCAATGAAGCCAAACCACAATAGAAGAGAATGAAGTGCGATTTTTTTCTCTATAGCTGATTCAGATGCTGTTTTTCAGAATGTGATAAGAAGAGAAAAGGTTAGTGCTTTTGAGTGAGTAAAAGTAATTTGTATTTTTTTTCTTCTATGGTAGAAATGTATTCAAACTCACTGTATAATGAGGCAGTACTCATTTTAGGTTTTGATGCTAATGGGAAGTTGAGACTTTTTAACACTGACTGAATCAGTTTTACATCACCTTTGTAACATTAGCAAATACTTCTTTAATATGGAGTTCTGCTGCAATCTCACATCAACACAATCAAGGACTGCATGTAGCATGTTCAAGAGTAAGCAGCTCAAGTGAACTAATAATATTAGCCACTGGTAAAAGATACAAATATTGTATAAAGAAAAGGTCTTAGTTAGAAACATAGCACCTCTGATACATCTGATTAACCAACGGCATTATAACTGAGGCCCATTGAAAACATTTCCATGGTGAAGCTAAGTAGCTAGTATTCCATAAATGTTATTATTCACTATTTTACAAATTTTTCATAAAGAAAATACATTTGCCTATGCAGTAACTGGAGTCTGTAGTAATGAGCACATAATATGTGCATATGTCTCAGAAAAATGTAAAGTAAGTTCCTGACCAGCTCCATGTTGTATGTCTCATAACGTCAGTGACCCTGGGTTTATTGTGGGCTCGCTCTGAAAATGACACACTGTCTGAGTGACTGTTTGCCTGGGGCTTTAGTTTTCTGCTTTCTGTGCCTGTGTATATATTATTATTAGATCAGATTGCATTAGTGGTGGAATCCTCAGCTTGGTCTCAGTTGTCCCGATCCAGGGCTTCCTGATGTTGCTTTAGCTCAGTGGCCTCATGAATTGGTGTAGTGACCGAGTGTGAGCAAAGGGAGTGACAGAGTGGCAAACTGGATTGGCATTACAGCTCAGTGCTGCCCTCCATTGTTGCACTGATAAAAGTGACTCATGTCTGTATCCACAACCACATTTAAATATGAAAGTTCTACGCTGAAAAGGTGCAGGCCTTATCTGCATAGTAATTCCAGAAAAAGCTATCCACCTAATGAATCTGCCATCTTTGTGAAATCTAAAATAGAAAATTATATTATTTTTTGCATTTGTTTTTTGTTTTTTTTGCAATGCCTTGTTTAGTAATCCACACATCATTTATTTACTGAACCACTTTATTGCATTGTATGGCTACAGGGAGCTGATCCTATCATGTCAGCATTACCTGTAATGGTGGAACCAGCCTTGAATGAAATGTCATTGCAACACTAGGTACATGTACTAACACCCATTAACAAGTAACCCATAACCCACACAAAACTAAACTAAAGGGCCTCAAAGAGTACAGTTTAGGGAAAGAATGCACCTTTTACAAAGATAAGCAAAGAGCCTGCAATTTCAGTTGGGAGATCTTGAACTGTCAGGATGCAGTGATGTCAACGTGCCACCCCAGAAAGAAGTCATTAATACAAATTAAGAGATTACTGGAAAAAACCTCTACACGGGTAGTAGTAGTAGTAGGGCTATCGTATGTGTCCTGGCAGTTTGTTCTGATGTGATGGCCAGAAATACATTTACTGCAAAAATTCACCCTCGATTTTTAGATGGATAGACAGACTTTATTTGTGCCCAGGGTGAAATTTTTACAAAAGCTGTTTAAATAACTAAATACATAAACAGACAAACATCTATACACACATTATGATCTGAACACACACCTGGATGAATAAAAAAGCAGAGAAATTTAAAAACAAAGAAAATAAAACTTTTGTCTATTATATATGCTTCATCAAATTTAAGGTCATGGAGGGACTGGAGCCCATCCTGGGTATCATTACACACAAACAAGAAACCAACTTTGGTTGTCCAAAGGGTGAAAATACCAGAATCATATAGTATTGCGGGTGGTCCGTGTACTTTTTGGTATTTGAAATTTCATTTTAGAAGCAAAAACGAAAAAACAAAAATGAAAGGAATTTTCAGATTTTGATTTTTGATTAAAGAATAAAATGAGAGAAAATAAGGTATTTTTTAATTCTGTCGTAACAAGTAGCAGTCATAAACTTAAAATTACACATATTTTTCTGGATTTATTTGTGATTCAAATAATGAAAGTGCTATAGCTCAAAAACAACAAAACAGACGCATTTTTGTTGTCTGAAACTGGAGGTACTTCTTCTTCTGCGCGATTTTTGACGATACCTACGAACAGTCCTCCTCACAACACATCGACCGACGGCCTTGAAGTTACACTGCATGGCATCAGCAGAGGATGGACCATTACGTTGTTTTTCGGAACAGTGAAAGAGTGACACTCCGGGACGAGGACATGATTGCAGAAAAACTGAGTCGCATCTTTCCGTTAAAAATACAAGCTTTGCAAACTTTGCTTCATTGATGTATCAGTTCTTTTATGAACGTTATTGTTGTTACTTATTACGAAACAGCTAACATTTGGTGATTTCATTTACTAACACTAAGTAATGAAAGTGTAATAGCTCAAAAACAACAAAACAGACGCATTTCGTTGTCTGAAACCGGAATTACTTCTTCTTCTGACACAAACAGACATCGATCGACGGCCTTGAAGTTCAACTGGCATCAGCAAAGGATGGACCATTACGTTGTTTTTCAGAACAGTAAAAGAGTGACACTCTGGGACGAGGACATGACTGTGCAAAGAGTCGCATCTTTCAGGTAAAAATACAAGCTTTGCAAACTTTGCTTCATTGATGTAGCAGTTCTTTTATGAATGTTATTGTTGTTACTTACTGCGAAATAAAGGGTGTTTTCTCATTCTTGTTTCTTGCATTTTTCTTTTCTGATGTGTGAAAGAACAACAGGAAAAAAGTCATTGTTTTGCGTTTTTCATTTTTCCCTTTTACGTTGAAAATCAAATAAGTGTCTCTTTTTCTTTTTTAAATGATATTTTCTGAAACGAAATTTCAAATACCAAAAAGTGCACGGACCATTGTGCATGCTGAATCCAAACTTGCATGTTACTCAAAACTCTGACCTGATCAAGATATGCACATTCCTAGTAAAATGACAAACTAGTACTGTAATCTAAAACTGAGCTGTCTTTGGTTTTCTGCTGTACTTTGCCTCAGGAACGTCCAGGAGTTGTCAGCCAGCATACTGAGACTCCAGCCTTGGTAACACCTTTCCTTGTTGGAAATGTCCTGCTGAAATTATTCGCCATGTTCATGACTGACTATGCCAAGATTTTCTGGGGAAAACATTCATGTGAGAGTCCAAGAAATGAAACTTCAATGGCATACTGTACCACATTGTTTGGTATGACTCATTACGTCAGGATAGTTTTCAGCCTTAACAATTTCCCAAAATGTGTGTGCAGACACTTTTGAAGCTCTGCCAAACAGCTTTCTCTGCTTCATTTATCTCTTCTTCAGATCACTCATCATTTATCACTTCTCTGATTTGAGAACCTACAAAAATGCCTTTCTTAATCTTGGCATCACTGATCTGGTGAAATTAATCTCTAAAGTACACACATCCTGTTTTGTGTGTTATGCATGGCTTTAACAAAGTTTTTCATTAATAAAACAGTTAAGGACTGTCTCTGGGGGAGGTTTATTCCCCCAGGCACTAGATCGTAGCAGCTCTCCTTATCAGTGGCTATTTGGAAACTAGCAGGGAATGCTGGGAATTGTAATGCAGCAACACAGACCTGCTGGGGTCCGTGGGTGCCGCAAGGGGGGCTCTGCAGGGAGATGCACTCCCCAGAATATGTGACTTTCACATGACCCGGAACTATTTCCATTGGGCAGTGACCCTGGCACCAGATGTACTCCCAGGTCCTCAATAAAAAGGACCCCACTACCTTATCCAGGTGAATTGGAGCTGGGAGGACATAGAGCAATGCCGGAGGAGGGCAGTGCGGTGAGAAGAAGAGAGAGAGAGATAGAACGCTGTGATTTGTGCTTAGTGCTTTCTTACTTTGGAGGAATTGTGTAGAATAAATCTCTTGAATGTCTTAACCCAGGACTATGTGTGCGTTCATGTTGAGTTTTGGGCTCACTAACACCCCTGTTTCCATCACAGGGAATTATGTTCCGATATGCAGAAGGACAGCTTCCAAGCTGACTTTTGGTGAGTCAATGAACAAGCGCTACTCATTCATTGGCCAAGACTTTAGGTAACTGATATTTTTTAATATAAAAGTAATTAATATTTGAAAAATATATATGAATCCACCTAATAAAAGGATACATGCATATATGCCTGTATAATCTATCTATCTATCTGGTGTTGGTATGTCACTGTCATTCCAACAGATGGCACATCACAAACAATGCTTGTACCAGTCCTATACCAAATTACATATACACAGACCTATGCATTGCATTTATCATTCCAACAGATGGCACATCACAAACATTTGTAGTGATAAAATGCATTACATTTGTCATTAAAACAAATGACACATCACAAACATTAACGCTGCTTTAATGAATCACTAACGCCCAAAGGTCACGTGAAAAGACAATTTCCCCTCGGGTTGAGACATGTGCATTGCATTTGTCATTCCAACAGATGGCGCATCAAAAACTTTGTAGTGATAAAATGCATTACATTTGTCATTACAACAAATGACACATCACAAACATTAACACTGCTTTAATGAATCATATACCAAAAGGCATATACCAGAGACATAGGCATTGTAGTTGTCATTCTAACAGATGGCACATCACAAACATTTGTTGTACTAAAATGATTTGCATATGTCATTACAACAAATGACACATCACAAACATTAACACTGCTTTAAATGAATCACTGATGCCCAAAGGTCACATGAAAAGACAATTTCTCCTCAGGTTGAGACATGTGCATTGTATTTGTTATCCCAACAGAAGGTGCATCACAAACATTTGTAGTATAGCTTTTTATTGCTACAAATGTTTGTGATGCACCACCTGTTGGAACGTCAAATGGAATGCATTTTATTACTACATGCATTATAAAATATGTTCCAATGGATGGTGCACTGCTGATGTTAATGCTGAGTTCTAAGTTGATTGCTTAGGTTTCAGCTCATCTTAGATGTGTAGCACAGCTTGTTAATATTTTTATCCTGCAATTACACTGAATAATGAAAATAGGAAGGTGTTGTTACAAGAAAGCTAAACATGGTATAAATAAAAAATCTGACATCATGTTTGAATTCAGTATTGTAAAGTGTGCTTACTACACCCATCACAATCCTTGGGACTAGTTTTTTGATCAGTTTTATGAGGCCAATTTTGAGTGTCTAATTACCCTAACAAGCACGTCTTTTGGATGTTTGAGGAAAACTGGAAGACTCAGACACAGTGAAAACCTGCAGCTTCCACAAAGGCGGTGCCTGGGCTGGGTTACTGGTGGTATTGATTTTGTTGCATTCTAAAATAAAGCCACCATGGAGATGTTTTGAACCCTATGACCATGACTAGAGACTCAGCACTTGTTGAGGTAGAGTGTGTTCTGTAATGGATTTGCATCTTGTGTAGAGATGGTTCCTTTCATATGCCCGCTGCTGCCAAAGATGGCACTTGAAGAGACCAGGAATGGAAATTTGACTAATTTCCTTTTTGGTTTGGTGTCCCACATAAAAGTGTATTTTGCCTTATACCCTTAGGTTCCTTGAATTGATAGCTTCTTCCACTTAAATTAGAATTAACAGCTTGTAACTTAGTTTTACTCCAAAATATTGTGATTATTAAAGATGTTCTATTTTTGGTTCAACATATACTACACCATTTCACGATCCTGAAGCTAAAAGTGCTATCAATTAATGAAAAATGTGAAGTATGCGAAGTTACTCTTGGGGTAAAACAAATAATACAGCTGAGGTTTTCAGTTACAGTCAATGTCATTTCAGCATTGTCATTCAATGCCGGTTTCAAACCGCACCATTTACACTGAGGCAGCGTTTCTCATCTGACTGTCTTTCTCATCTTGACAGGAGGGAAAAACAGCATCAGTAAAACCGCACCTCTCAGAAAACAAACATGAGGTTTCTGAGGTCAGGAGTTCCATTTAGTCTGTGGTCATGACAAATACACGTTTGGGTCTGCTACGAGCTATTGCAGTAAGCTGTGAAAGTTTATTAAGTGAAGCTCAAATGGAGCGGCAGGCAGTTGCAAGCACGTGCACATGTGTGAGAGGTAATGGGCTCCCAATTAAAGGCGCTTGTGGTTACAGCTGGCAAGAAGTGCCAAAACACATGGCTTCCTGTTCCATATTGACCTGATTAGTCCTCTGTTCTGTACAGTTGAATGTGGGTCTGTAACTTGGTTCTGTACAATGTCAGCCACCACCTTTTATATGTATAAATAGGAAGGGTGTCAGATAGAATATGTAACCAGCCTCTTGCATACAAAGCAATCCATGCAGCATTCACTTCAGACTCGGGAGTACAATGTTGGTGTTCTGCACTGAGAAAGAAAAGTTGATAATAACATTTTTCATAGAAAGGATGAAATGATGGTGCAGTGCTTAGTTTCGAACACCGGTTGATTAGCATCATGCCCTCTCTACATTTGTGCTGGGATTGGCTCTGACAAGTGTATATGCCATATAAAAAGAACATGTAATCAATTTTATTTTGTCAGTATCTCTGAATCAGCTTATGCCATTGCACAGAGACATAATCTATCCAGGCAGCATCAGGTACAATTAACCCTGGACATGAAGCCCTTGTGAATCAATGTATAGGTTTATATAGGCTATTTCTATAGAATATTCCTAATTGCATACTCTGAACAATATGCAACACCATGATCAGTGAGTTGTCACGGCCTGGAACACTCAAGGAGCCCACAGTAAATGTTGGGGAGTCAGCTGGGCAACCTCATTTATTTTTATAAATACAAAAGTATTGTGACTTGCAAATGAAAGAAGAGTCGGCCAATCCAGCCTTTAAACAACAGGAAATAGCCACAAGGTATGTTACGGCTCCAGGTAGCTCGGGAGCTCCTTCTGCTTCGAAGTTCTAAGTCAAAAAGAGATGTGACACTCTGAGCAGTATACAGTATATTATTTGGGAGTTTAAATTTCTTGTTTCAGTTCATAAGACCAACTTTAACATTCTATACGTTTCTCTGCTCTTATTAATGCTCTTCTTGATTCATAAAGCTTGTGTACAGTTTTGGTGGAGTACTGTGTGCAGATTTGGTCTCCAGGCTACAAAGAGGACATAGAGGCACTTGAAAAAGTCCAGAGAAGAGTAACTAGGCTGATTCCAGGGCTACAGGGGATGAGTTATGAGGAAAGATTAAAAGTGCTGAGCCTTTTCAGTTTAAGCAAAAGAAGATTGAGAGGTGACATGATTGACATTTTAAAATTATGAAGGGAATTAGTACAGTGGATCGAGACTGTTACTTTAATATGAGTTCATCAAGGACATGGGAATACAGTTGGAATACTTGTTAAGGGTAAATTTTACACATACATTAGGAAATTTTTCTTTACACAGAGAACCACAGACACATGGAATAAGTTACCAAGTATTGTGGTAGACAGTAGGACTTCAGGGAGTTTCAAAACTCAACTTGATGTTATTTTGGAGGAATTAAATGGATAGGACTGGTGAGCTTTGTTGGGCTGAATGGCCTGTTCTCGTCTAGATTGTTCTAATGTTTTAAACCTCTTCTAAGTCTGGGGATGTCCCAAAATATGCACCTTGTTACTTCCAATTTTTTGCATTCTGAATGGGTAGGGAGGGGATTTTAGATATGAGTGCAATACATTTTATGTCTGATTGAACTGTAGTCCATTCATTTTCATGAATGTCACCAAGCATCCCAGTCCTTGGGATGTGAGAGAAAACAAAATTAATAATGAAAAACAAGCACAGACATTAGAAGAACAGTTCAGAACTTCAACCGTGACCAAACAGGTTTTGAACCAAGGCATCCTGGAATAGTGAAAGAGCCCCACAAACCACAGTGTCACCAGCTTATATCTAGTTATTCTTCATGTTCCAATCACTTGTTTCTTCTGAGATGTTTACAGTATTTGTTTCAAAAATCTTAATGATCAACACCCCATAGAAGTCATTCTAGTTTTCCAGTTTTTCAGGCTCTTTCTCAGTGTTCCTCAATGATCTTAACCATATATTGTAGTATTGAGGTGAAGTATATCTTCCAGATTCTTTGCAAAAACCTGAACAAGTAAAAGTCTTTGGTCTGCCCCTGTTGGATTCCCGACTTTTTGTACTTCCCAGTACGGACTCAAATTAAGCATCATGACCATTGGAACATTGATCCTAGCATTTCTTGATGTATATAGTAGTTTAGCATTTCCAGGGTTCTCAAACTCCAATCCTGGTTTTGCTGCTAATTAACTTCGATGAATTCATTTTATTTGACCTGCTCGTGAAGATTCAGGCCCCTTCATTGTTTCTTTTTCCTTAATTAGCAGTCAAACAATAATGAGATACAAAATGAGCCAAAACAGGACCAGCAAACTGTGTCCATCATAAAGTATCTGACAATAACGAAAGATGAAGGTCTCAGGAATGGTTGATCTGCTCAGGTCCCCAAAACATTTTAACAGTGTGCTCTTAGAAAAGAGAAAATCAACAATTTAGGAAATGTATGCTGTTTGCACAATGAGAGCAGCAACAACCCATGGAATTAAAGAATGGGTTTAATTAACAACAAGAATCGGCTCCTAATTAAGAAACTGGTTCGAGTGAAATTGGTTGGAGTTTGAGGTCCTGACGTAGTTGGTCTTCTGTTGGCTCACTCACTTCATATTTCATTTCTGTTTAAGGAAAGAAATGAAGCAATTCAGAGGAATGATGAAGAAATTCAGGGAAACAAAAAACAAGTCAATTAAAATTTATTCTAAAGAAGTTAATTAGCTGCAAAAACTTCTCACTAATTAAGAAAAAAGGTTAGAATGAAAACCTGCAGCCGCTGTGGCCTTCCAGAACCAGAGTTTGAGACCACTGATTTTAAGCAGCTTTTTAACTGAATTGACTCAATGACAGAAATATGATGGCAATGTTTAAATCCCTTTGAGAATTTTCTTTTCTTTCTAACCTTCAAGTTGCACTATATGAACGTCTTCATTTCTATTTTGGTTTCATCAGAATTTACATATTAACAAGAGTGGTCTGTTGTCTTCTAGCAGAACAGTCCCATACCATCAGTTTGTTGGATTTCCTCAGCTGCTTCTATTTGTGTTTGCATTTGTGTAGAGTGACATCCCTTACACTGTAGAGTGTGTGGCTCTCAGTCTTTATGGCCTTGGCACACAGTTTCATCTGTTTTTGTTCAGTGAAGATTCTTTATTAGCAATAACTTTAATGTAAACTAGCCAATATTTGCCCCTGAATAGCACACATTAATACATAAAAGTAAGTACATATTCAGTATTTAAGTGCACTGTACATAATAAATGAAATGTGCACAGCCCTCATCCAAAATAACTCAACATGAAGGTGTTCAAATACTGAATTCAATTTAGTGTACATTTGTCTTTCTAATAGATATCTGGGCTTGTCTGATTTCACAAGTTTGTCAAAGTCAGGAGTAAGTGAAGAGAGTGCAAGAAGGAATATGTTTTTGTTCGCAGGCAGAAAAACTGTCTCGAATGTCAGTAAACTTGTCCTTTGCACGATGGAAGATGTGTTGTTCTGCAATAGTGTGAAGTTTCTTATACTTGACAATTCAATGTGCCCAGAGTGCCTGCTGGCTTGTTGTACAGATATTTTATATATCAACTAGGAGGCATTGCAGCACTCCAAACCCCAGACACAGCTGCACAGAAACAAGTCCTGGGTTCAAACACAAGGTTCACTAACAACAATACCTCACAAAGACTTTGCACACATTGTATAAACACAAGTATTCTTTTCTCTCTGTCTCTCTCTTGTTTGTTCCTCTACTCCTCCCAGGCAAGCTTTGTCTGTCCTCCACTCCCGACTCAACTTGCTTTGGTGAGGCAGAACGGCTCCTTTAATTAAAGCCCCAGAAGTGCTTCCTGTACCAGGGCACTGCCCATAGGAAGCATTTCCAGGTCAGGCAGAAGCCCCACAAACTAGGGGTCATGGATCTCTTCTGCACCCACAGAACTATACAGGGCTGCTCCACAGCACTACAGTTCCCAGCATGCCCTAGGTGTTGGTATGGGTACTGAAACCCAGGGATGCTGCCATCCAGTGTACCCAGAGATGGTAGCCACATCCAGTTGTCTCCCATTGTCCTTCCATTATATTAGCCTTCAAGCCAGGTAATGGTCCTTGCTCCATCCAAGCTGGGATGCCAACAAGCTGTTCATAGTTTTGGGAGCTTCTGCCAAGTTTCTGGCAAAGACAGGAATTGTTCTGTCCTTTCTTCCTCCTGGCCTCTTTGCCAGGTAATGGATGAGTGCCCATGCTTGAAGGGATGCCAGCCCATAAGTGCTGTCCATCACAGCTAAAATGTTCATCGCCAAGGTTTTCATTTTAAAAAGGTACATGATTTATTCTGTAAGTAGCATGCTTTGTTTTAGCTGAAGGATTCATGAAGCATTAAAGCAATGGCTGAATGAATTTTAAATTTTTGAAACTTAAGCTGATGACCCAGCGACCCATCCAAAGGTTGAAAAGCACTGCTTTACAGCTACACCTGCTTATTGCTGCAAGGATGGGTTGGGTTCTGTCTCTGATCTGTCCTGCAAGACATAAAGCATGTTAAGAAGATGCATTAATACATGTAAGTTTTATTAAATGTGCTTCATGAATCAAAATACCTGTATTGTAAATTGCTAGAGGCCTGTGTACTATCATTACCATTATCCTGCAATAAAAATATTTAGGGAAATTGGACTTTGTTTGAGGAGAATCAAAGTCTGTTCATTAATTCTTCAATTGATTTCTTGAATCCATTTTCATGGAACTGGAAGCATTAGACATACTGCAAGAAAGAACTCTGAATGCTTGTTAGTCAAGTACTGTACGTCATCCAATTTTGAGTGGAAGGGGTTTACGGAATGATAACTCAAACAAGACTCATTTCCGTATTGGTTTCAGTATATAACTACAGTTCACACATTATACTATAAGTCAAAGAATCAGACTATGTAATGCTAAAAATTACTAAAGGGTGTGACGGTGCAGGTCAGCTCCATGCTACCGGTTCAATCCGGGAGCCTCTTGAATCCGCCACTGTTGATAACGTTACCGAGATGAGCCAGGCAAATGAGGACACACATAGTGCAAAGGGGTGGGTGTACAAGTGCTCAAGTGCTTTTATTTTATTAAAATCCACACGAAAACCAGTGCAGTGTAATCATCCATCCATTATCCAACCGGCTATATTCTAACACAGGGTCACGGGGGTCTGCTGGAGCCAATCCCAGCCAACACAGGGTGCAAGGCAGGAACAAATCCCCAGGCAGGGAGCTAGCCCACCGCAGAGTGTTATCATCATAAATAAAAAAACTCAGAAAAAGAGTGACGGTCCATGAGTATAAAATCCAGAATTAAAACAAAAGTAAAAACAATACAGACATTGGGTCCTGTCACACACGTGCCATTAGGAGGCAGCTAAAGGGCTTAAGTAACGGTAATACTATGCCAGACCAGGGGGTGGCAGAGTGTGCTGACTGTCTCAATCTGTCTCTAGCAGGCCATTCTTGGGAAATCCCATTGGGTTCCAGCACTACTGATGATGTCACTTTCCGGTTCCGGCCTGGATGACCTAATTTCCTCTCCCAACCTTTAAAACCGCCATCTTACCTCCACTTGATCAGTTCTGTTTTGGACTCTGTCTTGTAAACAACTCAACCTTTTTGCTAAGCCTTTTTGCAGCCAGGATCATATTATACGGGTGGCTGCCCCAAACCTTTATGACTGTCTGGAGTCAATTTTGTTACAGTCTTCAATCTGTCAGTTCATAGACAAAGCCCAGCACAACTCATTCTTTGTCTCCCCAGCTCACTCATTGCTCACACAGCCGGCATAGACACCAACAGCCACGATCCTCCTTTACCTGACCCCCATCTTAGCTGCCAGAAACACTTCCAGCCAAACCACCTAGGGTCTGTTATCTTCCTGTCATCCTTCATGCTCCTCTCATTGAAGTAGGATGTAGCAGCAATCCACTCTACCTCCAAAACTCAGTGAGATCAAACCTCCCCAAGAGAGTGGATACTTTGCTCCTCTGCAGGGCCAACGACCAAGGCACTGTTCTTAGGACTCTATCCTTCCACTCACTCTCCCTGTTCTTTCTTTCCACCCTCCTTTCTGTCCTGTGCAGGCTCATTTATCCTGCCTTCTGTAATTGGGTGTAGGTGCAGCACGCCGCTCCAGCCATGGTACAATTGAGGCACCCAACCAATTCGCTTGTCTCCACACGTATGTTCAACGTGGATGGCTAAGTACCCCAATTAACCATGGAGTGAACTGTGGCCGCTCATATCCACACCCGATTGAAGCCCTGCACATGATGATTATTTGTTTCAAAAGCCGCCCTACGTCACAAACAACTCATCACAAAGGGTTATAACGACTGAGCCGTTTTCTATATACTAGGACAGTGATGCTAATTTAGAATGTGCCCCACAGTATCCATTACCTTTCAAAACCCAATTATTCCATGAGAGGGCAGATTAGTTGTGGACCAACTTTTAATGGGGCTATAATCTTAGGGCACTTTCAGAGACACACACACCACACAACAGAAATATATTCTCGATGGTCCCAGACCAATTTACTGACGTCTATTATTTTTTAGGATCTGGAGCAAACCATGGACAGAGAGAATGAGTTCCACAAGGGCAGTGAACCCCGGTCTCAGGACCTATGAAGTAGCAATATTTACTGCTGTGGCACAGAGCTGCCCACAGAAGTATATTTCACATTTTATTCTCTGCTTAACATGCATTCTACTGATTTTGTATAGTGTTGTGTGTGGCAAGTCATCCATACAGGGGCAAAGTGAGTTACTGTAGAGTGTGTGCTGCTCATCTATTGTCATTGTTTGCAAACCAGTGACTAACGTCTGGCAGCTCAGAGCAAGAAAGGTATGTTTACAAAGTCAGATGAGAGAAATAAAAATCTGTTAGCAAATGCCTACACTTCTCAAGTCAGCGTTAATAAATTATAGAGCTGGTGCAAATTAGAACCTAGAGATGAGACTCTGATAAAAAAGATTCATTGTTGACATTGGAAAGGCTTTGTGTAGACTCGTCATGTCATTTCAGTACAGAGTGCATTGCTTTTTATATTAGGAACATCTGAACAAGTCTGAAATCTTGGCATCTGTGAAGTACTAAAGGGCTGTGGCCTTAGCTATAGATAGTCAGCATAATGAGGTTGATGGACCTCTTTCTTTATAAATGTCTTTTTTAGCATTATTTTGGCAGGGACTGTATACAGCTGATCTTAGTGAAAACATTTTATGCTTAGACTATCGAAGGATTTCTTTTTCATTATTGCCATGCATAATAGGAACATGCATGAAATATACATTCTGTTAAAAAATGTCTGATTACAATCACCATTGACACACACTACCTGTACTAGACATTAATGATCTAAAATACACAGCAAACTTTATATAATAAGATGTTGTGGATAATAATATGCTTTGTGGATGTGCTTCAGGTTTAGGGTTAGGGTTAGGGTTAGGCAGTGTATGTGACCTTCTGGAATTTTTAATTTTGGGGAATTTACTGGTAGCTTGCTAAATGACAGATAGAGTGAACATTCATAACATAACATATTGAAAACTACTTAATCAATTTCAGGAGAGATTTCAAAAATCTAATTTTAGAAGACAAAACCTATGCCGGCAGTATTACGTGCAAGGCATGAACCAGCACTGGACGTGACACTGATAAATCACGACTACTCGCCCACACAAAGCCAATTTTCAGACATCTTTAGTGTTAGGGACACAGAACAGCAATGAAGATTTGTTCCAGATTTTAAATATTTTCACTAGCTTTGATAAACATGTGACAGTGGTGATAGGTTGTGTGTTGATTGGCTACATGCAAGTATCTGTTTCACTACACTGTACACATGACACTAACAACCTATTTATACATTGGCCTATTTCATTTCTTTCAGTAAAATAATGTTAGTGGGGTTCTGTATGTTCCATTTAGAACCTGAGTTTTGCTCCTTCTGTTTCCATCATCAACTTTTGTGTGATTCAACAGGAAGGTGGTCGGTCTCAAACTGGGTTGCC
This sequence comes from Erpetoichthys calabaricus, assembly GCF_900747795.2. Classification (NCBI taxonomy): domain Eukaryota; kingdom Metazoa; phylum Chordata; class Cladistia; order Polypteriformes; family Polypteridae; genus Erpetoichthys; species Erpetoichthys calabaricus. Next base: position 104,124,477 of record NC_041403.2, read on the forward strand.
GCCTGATAGACCATAATCTTCCCAACTACAGATCTGGGTTTTGGTTTTCGGAAGTGAGGGCTTCAGGGTGTGCTTGACAATGCTTCCTCTGGCCACCATGAGATGTCTGGCCTTGGCTCAGTTGCAAGTAGAGGACCTGTTTTGGAAGATGGGAGTTCTAATGAAAGGGTCTGTCCAGTGGAGATTGTTCGGAAGAATTATGAATTCAATGCTATCTCAATGAGGACGCTGGTGTTGGTGTGGTGCTCTTCCCAGTTGTTACTGAGAATCTTTCTGAGGCAGAGTTGAGGGAATCTTTCCTCAGCTTCCAAGCGACAGATGTAAGTGACCCAAGTCTTGCTGCCATAGAGGAGAGTAGTAACATAAATAGCCTTGTAGACCTTGGTGTTCTTCTTGAAGTTGCAGTTTTTGAAGACTTCATGGTGCAGTTTGCTAAAGCAGGTACTAGCACATCTAGTAATGCTGAACTTCTTTCTCAATAGAGAATCAAGTGAATCATGTAGTTTAAGTTGTAGAAAGTAAGGGAAAATTAATTTAAGACCAAAGCTAGTAAGCAACTTATTTACACAAATGTTATAGGAATGTGGAACTGAGTATCAGAACCTTGACATCTTTTAAAAAGTCGAATGAGATATTGAGATAGATTTGTTACTAGCTGTCCGAATTAGCTTATTGGACTGAATGGCCTTTTTTTTTTTTTTTTTAAACTGTATTTGTTTTGTGATCAAATTTTTATTGATAACATGAAAAAGGAATACTGTAAAACGAAACCAACAATAATATGCTTTGTGGATGTGGGAGAACAACAAAAACACCAACAAAAATGTGCACCGACATGAAGGTGATGTGCAAACTACTCCCAGAGAGCAAATGGACATGGATTTAATGCCAGGATGTTCGGCCCATAAGGTAGCAGAGCTGAATGCTGCACCACTCTGCCAGCCATGAACAGTCATGTAACAGTCAAGTCTGAACAAAAAATGGACATGAAGGTGAGACATAAATTTGCTTCATCAACTCTGTTATATTGTTTAAGGATTATTGAAAACAAATGGGCCTTTAATCATTGTTATAAATCTTTTTTTCTGGTCATTGTTAGGCTACTTCTAAATCTTAAAGATTTCTGGAAACATCCCAGTGTTTATGATTATGGCCAACATAGCTGTGCAGTGGTTGGCTATGCTGCCTCACATCTTCGGGGTCTTATAATCAGGTCCTTGCCAATTTACTCTTTATGGAGATTTTTACACCTTTTCCCTGAAATCGTGCAGGTTTTCCTTCTACATCCCAAAGTGAGCGTGTTAGTTTAACTAGAGAATCTAAATTGGTCCCTCTATTAGTGTGTAATGTTCCAATGAAGGCCGTTCCCTGTCTTTCGTCAAACCATACCAGAATAAGCCTCAGCTTTACCCATCCTGTTTTGTAAAAATTGTGTTCAGATAATGGAGGGGTAGATAACCTTTATACAGTATGCAAATTGTAAGACTTCCGAATTGAACAAATAATCAGATAAAAACAATTTAAACAAAAGAAATAATTAATCCTTTTGGTGTAGAATGTAGTGATAGATATTACATAAAATAAGATCCCATGAGCCCAAGGGTCCATTCATCACCTATACACATCCACCCATGCATTTACTGAACCTGTTCAATCCAGTTTTTGGAGTCATGGGGAGCTGGATTGTACCTGGCAAGTGATGGCTCCAAGGCTGTTGAAGGGTCTCCATTTCATCACATTTACACTTACACATTTGAACTCAGCCATACCTGGCCAAGTTAAATTGACATCAGTTCAGTTTATTGTTATATAGTGCTCTTCACTGAGTGTAGACGCAGAGGACTGTGACAAGCTCTCAGGTAGAATGCACCACCACACTTCAAAGATGGCAATCTGTAGATAACTTCACACAGTTGAGATAGACACACAGCCACAATCACATACACCAGTCTAGCTAGGAGTAGCTAATCTAGATGTCTATTGATTGTGGATGGAGAATCCAAGAAATGACTCTGAAGTCAAAGCATTGGACTTGTGCTGTATGTGGAAGACAGATTAGGATAAAATTGCTGAGAATGACAGTCTACAGAGAGGGTGAAGTGGACTGTTGATGGCATCACAGAAAGTATTAGGGACTCAAAGAAAAGTGCTGACTTTATACAAGCTTTCCTGGGAGATGAATAAGTAAGAATGATTAGGAGATGGCAGGCAGATATAGCTTTGGGCTGAATGAAAATTACACCAGGCAGACCTCTTAAAAAGCCAAATCAATATATCCATGACCTATTATCATGTGTTCAACTACCTTTGAAAGAAGCTGAGGTGACCACGTTTTTGATCACGTGGACCCCACACTATTCAAGTCCTGCACTACTAGGGGAGTAGTCAGTGGAAGATTTTGTAACAACAGTTGCTGGCAAATGGTATAAGGTATTTTTTTTCAGAAATTCATGCTACATCTATGTAATGCAAAATATGAAAGTAGACATTGTGATAGCCAGTTGCACAATGTTCTGATCATCCAGTTGCATTGTTCCTTTGGCTGGATATCATAACCTTCCTGAAACAACTGTCATTGTTGTTTTACTGTCATATTTTCATACTAAACATGTGTTGTAATATTTCAGATTAACTATCCTACCTCATGAACACCAACACATTCAATCCACCTTAATAAAAGGATAAGTGTCTGTTTGTCTGTATGGTTTAAATGTCTCTGTCATTCCAACAGATAGTACATCACAAACATCACAAACATCTGTAGTAATAAACTACATTACATTTGTCATTCCAACAGATGGCACATCAAACACTGCTTTTATGAATACCATACCCAATGGCTTATAACAAATGACAACAGATGAGGCATCACAACCGTGAAAAATACACTTCAATAGATGGTGCACTGCAAACATGAATGCTGATATCTACTTTGAATATTCTGATTTCAACCCCTCTTAGATGGGTAGCACAGCTTGTTGCTCAAATAACTGATTAACCCATCATCAAGGAAAGCACAAAGTGGGGCCATCTAGTGGAAGTTGTGAATGTAAGAAATGTGCCTGCCAAATCACCCTTGGTCATAGTGATCTTCTATCCAATTTTATATTAATGCTGTAGGGTGTATTCTATTTAAGTCTTATATGATAATACTGTTAAAAGGATATTCTAATTCTGGTAAGTATATTACACCAGGAAATAATGATAATGTGTAGTACTATTAAATATTTTTAAGAATCAAGGCACAAATCTTGGCTTCTGGCTTTTATTCTACTGAAAAATTCAAGCCATAAGTAAGCATAAGGGAGACTTTTATAAGACAAAGAAAGAAAGAAAGAAAGAAAGAAAGAAAGAAAGAAAGAAAGAAAGAAAGAAAGAAAGAAAGAAAGAAAGAAAGAAAGAAAGAAAGAAAGAAAGAAAGAAAGAAAGAAAGAAAGAAAGAAAGAAAGTACTTAATGCTAATGCTGCTTCCATACTGCTTCATGGATCTAGAACGTGAATCTCAGCCTGGTCTTGGTCTGAGTGGAACTGAAACTTTCTCTGAGCAGGTACATTTGAACCTCAAATTAAAGGCAGTTTTGGATGAGGAACTGTAAACTGACCCATGTGAGTGGCTGAGTGTGTCCTGCAATGTCATTGGTATCCTGTCCAGCACTCACCATTGTCTTTAGTCTGATGTTACTTGGATAGGCTTTGGCACCTTGAGATCCTCTAACTATAAAAACTACTCAGAAAATGAACAGATGGATACATAAAAATACAAGCAATGATAACCAAGAGTAGCGTGCACATCCTATTAGAATTTAGACACAGGACAACTGTTCCTATTAATGATTTTGAAGAGAGTACACAAATATGAGCAGCTTTTTCTAATTAATTGTGCTCTTAAAGCTGCAATGAGCTTTTCAGATGTGTTAACTATGTAGTTTCATTTAAATAAGAGACACAAAATAACTTGTTTATATTGGTCAATTTTATATAGGTCTATAAATTAGTTTAACTTCAAAGTTTCCTGTAAGAAAGTGAAAGAAGTAACAAGGCACATCCCTGGTGGTTATTTTTTTTGTTGTTGTTTACTGAGACACAATATTTGACTTAATAATAATAAGTGAAACCTGAAGGTAGCAGCTATGCTAAAGCAACCATGTAAGTATATACTGTACATTTAGACAAAAGTTGAGATTTATTTATTATAGGTGTGGATGGGATGCAATGGAAAGAAAAATAAAAAGAAAGTAGATGATTGCCCTTCTTCATCCTTCCAGGTCTTTAAATTCAAAGAAAACCTCAAACAAAATGTAACTTGTAGTTGAGTTATTTACTCCCATTCACTCCTTTAACTGGGTTTTGTTTAAAAAATGATAATAATTGATATAATGCAGCTATTAATGGAAGAATGAAAAATCAATCAAGTGCGTGGCTATCCCATCAAAGTGTGTGTTTCATAGGCCATTAGATAAAATGAAGTAGGAGCACCTGGCTACAGAAGCTGGATGCAATAGGAAATGAAAGAACAAATAAAGGAGCCCGCTGCTGCAGTCACTGACCCGCCTGGACAGACTTGGCTGCACAAGATAATGCCTTTACAGTAATTCCTCACATGAATGAGAATTCAATTACTGTCCTGCTGCGGTTTAGGTTTTATTAGCCAGAGGTCACATAATGAAAATATCCTCCCATGCCACACGTGGAATGCTTTTTTTTTTTTTTTAATAGCTCATAAAATAACCCCAGAAATGTAGAAAGTGGCTAGCCAGCTTCAGCATAACACAGGTTTGCCATACTGGCCGACCTGCTGTGTGTTTCACTTGCTGCAGTGTCACAGCCCCACCAAAGCCATGTATTTGCATTGCATTTCAACTGCTAAACTGAAGTCAAAGCTACGAAAGAAAGAGCAGCAGAGGGCTGCAGCGCACAGGCGCTTTCAGAGTATTTTCTCTGGCTGACTGTTGGAAGTGTTTTTTTTAATTCCTAATTGGAGTGCTCTGGTGGATGACATTTCAAGGACCCTGCTGGGGCGGGATATGCAAATGTGAGGGGTTTGACTGCCTGCCCCCATTTCAAGAGGGGAGATCAGCAGGCCGGTGCTTGGAGGAGATCAGATTTGGGTTAGAAGGGCCCCGTTAGCAGGTCTGCAGCAGCAGTGGCAACAGAAGTAGTGATTCTCTCTCCCTCTCTCTCTCTCTCTCTCTCTCTCTCTCTCTCCCCCCTGCTCTTCTCTCTCGCCCTCCCTGCCAGTCTCTCTCTCCCTATCTATTTCTCTTCCTCACTCTCTCTCTCTCTGCCAGTCCTGCTCAGTGTGTCCCTTCTCACTCTTTAGGCTCATGGACTCTCTCCTGGGTGGAAGCAGACAGTACAGATGTTGCAGCCTCTGTTCTCCCACCTCTTACTAAGGCTGCTGAAGCTCTGACAGACAGCCCACCGACCAGAAGAGGGAAGTAAGACAGCTGGAGACTTACCTTTTATCTTGCCTAAGGATTTTTGAACTTTTTTAAATCCAGCAGCGAAAACTCTGAACTTGAAAAGTTTTGTTTTTTTTTTTTTTGGTTGAAATTCCAGCGTCTTGCTTCTGGGACAAGGCTTGGCACACAAACATGAAATCCAGGCTTTTTTTTCTAGTGACTAACTCAGTTCTTCTTGGATTTTTTGCCACTTTCAGTGAATCTAAGGGTACCTTCTATAATAATCCTTACAGGTACAACTTGTACACTTCAGGATCCACCCCACACTACCATGCTGGGAAGCCTATGAGCCGACACAAGTAAGTATAGCCGTGTGAAATTTACTTCTGACAGCTTTTGCTCATTCTACACAAATGTGAGCCCTCGGGATTTCCTGCACATCACTGGCACTTGTTCTGATGGTGGAGGGCAGCCAAGCGGCTTTGCTTCAGAAGTCAAGTTAGATCAAGAAATGTGAACAGCGGTAACATGACCTGTTGGAATCATGATGTGCAAAGCAGTTTCTATTATTTAAACTGTTACTTTACGTTGCTTTTTTTAAACTGTTAAACGTTAAAATTATACAAACTTATTGTCTGTCTGTATACCTGCATTGTTATCACTCTTTAATTTAATATTGTTCTTTATCAGTATGCTGCTGCTGGAGTATGTGAATTTCCCCTTGGAAATATTAATAAAGTATCTATCTATCTATCTATCTATCTATCTATCTATCTATCTATCTATCTATCTATCTATCTATCTATCTATCTATCTATCTATCTATCTATCTATCTATCTATCTAACCAGGATTATTAATGTGAATCCAGTGTTTTTTACTATTATGGTCTTATATTAATAAATCTGTGCAGCTCTGTAGGCTAGTTAATTGCAAACAGTAATAAACCGAGCCTTGTAAGCTGCATCCCTGAAACAAGTCATCTGTAGATGTCACTTTACATCTGCTGTTTTCCAATAGGCACAGTTTCTTTAACGAATGACAGTGGCGGTTAGAAAATTAGCCTGACAGATGCCACACAGCGTGGGTCAGAACCCACCTTTGTTCATCGGATTTATAGAGCCGGTGCAGCAGTGCTGTCCAAGGACGAAAAGAATTGGGCTTTGTATCAGTACAGCAGCTATTTTGTTCAAGTGTTTACAGTTTCAGTTATCCCATGTTAATCACACTAATCCTCTTAGGAGTCTTCCTAGTAGCACCCTGACATGAATTTGTCTGGGTCAAGCCTGAATTTACGGCATGTACAGTAGTAGTCCCGTTTTGATTCAGACAAATTAAAGAGACAAACAAAATGTGATGCTAGACCTCAAAGAATATTCACTTAGCCCTGGGCAGAGACTTTTATGAGGACGTTGATTTATAAGGCTCGTGACAGGAGTGTTACACAGCACTTGGAGCACTGCATTCTGTTCATAGTTCTGCATATTGACTGTTGTCACCTTGAATAATAACAAATGCTCATTGGCTCTACTTTTAGGAAGACATTTTTCCTATAAAGAAGAACAGATTGAGCTAACAGACCATCACTCAAGAGCTCATTTTGTGAATGGATCATATTACCCCGCGGTGCAGTTTAATTATTACAAACGTATGTTACACTCTATGAAAAAAAACACTTTCAGCCAAGACTAGAGGAGCCTTGATTCTCCGTGAAAGTTTAGAGCTTCCTTCACAAGAACTACAGTGTCTATAAGGCAAGATTTGAAAAAAAAGGATCATTCATTCAGACTCCTTCTTTTTCGTTTTAATGCATTCAGTTTAAGTATCAGCTCAATACAAACACTATAACTTAATAAGTAAAAAAACAGTGTATATTAATAATCAGACCACCTTCTTCATTTGGTAGGCAGCAAGAATGAGTATTGTAAACAGGCAAGCAAAAGTGCCTGTTCACTGAATGTAAAGAAGAGCACAAGTGGAGGGTGACGTTAATGAGGAGCTGCCACATATCTGAACATTCTTTAGTTGTTCCCCATGCTGTGGTTGGCGCTGCTGCCTTTCAGATCCAGAATCACGAGCTTGAATCCCATGGCCAATCAAGGTGTGAAGTTTGGACATTCTCCCCCTATCTGCATGCACTTAGTGCTCAGTGCTGGCTTGGGTACTCTCTACCACCCACCTCCTACAATACCACATAAGATTAGTAGGTTTTATACTTTAATTTATGCATGTATACATCCATCCATCCATCCATTATCCAACTCGCTATATCCTAACTACAGGGTCACGGGGGTCCGCCAGAGCCAATCCCAGCCAACACAGGGCGCAAGGCAGGAAACAAACACCAGGCAGGGCACCAGCCCACCACAGGGCACACACACACACACTAGGGACAATTTAGAATCGCCAGTGAACCAAACTTGCATGTCTTTGGACTGTGGGAGGAAACCGGAGTACCCGGAGGAAACCCACGCAGACACTGGGAGAACATGCAAACTCCACACAGGGAGGACCTGGGAAACGAACCCAGGTCTCCTAATTGCGAGGCAGCAGCGCTACCCACTGCGCCACCGTGCCGCCCTTGCATGTATACAGTATAATTTCAAACAACCAACCTTCTTTAATCTAGTTAGGGCTTACTGCAACTAAGAGCAGGGTAAGAGATTAACATTTATAAATATATGCACTCGGAGCAGAGTTTGATTCCCAGCTGAAATCACTTCTAGGCTGAGTATTTATGTTCCCCCCAAGTTCCCTTCATTTCCCTAAAGACAACAGCTTCTTTATTGAATCCAGAAAATGACTTGTGAGGTTTATTATGGTAAAAGTGGTCCTTCATATGGTTGTTTTTTTCCCTTGAAAATACTGCTGCTTGTTTAGAAAATGGATGGATAGATAGATTAAATGATTAGTAATAGTGGCGACCTATCCAAAGATTGTTCCTGCCTTGCTCCTTTATGCATGCTAGAATAGGCTCGAGCTTACCTGCCATCCTGCCCTTGATAAGCAGGTGAAGAAATTGGATGGATGGTAACATGTTGGTTTGAGTTGAGTATTGTGGCACAGTGGGTAGAACTGCAGTCTCACAGTATAATTATGTTGTCCTTGTACCTATGCTTCTTGTTCTCCAACATCTTAAAGGTACATTTTAAGCTAATGCATTGCTTTAAATTGTGCTGATGGCAGTGACTGAACCACAATGGACTGGCGCACCATCAAGGGCTGGCTTCTGCCCTGTGCATGATGCTTTTGGGATAGACTTTAACTTTCTGCAAGAGTTTTACACTGATTTATGTGCATGATATCCAGTATACATGCAAATAACTATAACAAACAAAAATATTTTTGTTTATTTGATAAAATGAATACACTTGAATCTTAACATTAAAATTATTCTGTGAAACAAATTAATTAAATTAAATCTAGATTTTATACTAAAGTGAGTAACAGTTAATATATGCCCTTGTTTCTTATTTGTAAATAAGATTAAAAGTTATATTGTGCATGGAGTATGAAACATATATAGGATACAAGTGGGTGCGTGCATACATATGTGTGTGTGTACATAACATATACATACACACACAAACATATTTAATGTATATCTATATAAATACACACACACACAAACACAGTTTTCCTTCCACACCCCAAATATATGTGCTTTAGGTAAATTGGGTTTTCTAAAAAGTGGCCATACAGTTGCATCATTGTCTGCCTGAATGGCCTTAGCAATGAACTAAAATGCTGTCCAGGGAAGTTTCCTGCCTTGTGCCTTATGCTGTCAGGATAGACTCTGGCCATCTATAGTACGCATGATAGTATTGTGCTCCTGGATTCAAACCCCTTTCCCAGACATTGCCACATTTTGCCTGTATCGTTTTGGGTTTTCCTCTTAATTCCCTAAAAACATGCCAATTAGGTTCATTTTGCAATTCCAATTGTGCCTGAGTGTGTGGATGTGTGATTGTGTGTGTGCTGTGTTTGAGTGAACCCTGTAAATAACGGACTCCTGTCCAGTGTTAGTTCCTGCCTTGCACCCAGCTCTGCCATGTTAGGCTGTGGCCCATGCAGCCATGAAATGGATTAAGTGGGTTTGAGAATGGAATGTTTTGTGTGTTATTTTTGAGGGTAGAAGTAGTGGGACTGTGACTTGACTGCCCTTCTCTCTCTTTTTCTCTCGCTCACTCGCTCTCTCTCTTTCTCTCTCGCTCTCCCAGGGTGGATGAGCCCATTTGAAATCCTTCGCAAACGGCAAATAAAGTAAACAATTTCATATTGATAAATGTTCCAGTTGCTCTGCTATGCTGTTGTTTTAGTACCGAGTACTTTTTCTTTTGAAATGTTTGCAATGAAGCAAGTACATTGGCTCTCCAGGTCACTTATTTTGTATATTTCTAGTGGTAGTTTTGCTTAATGAGGCAGAACAGACACCATAAAAGTCAAGATTATCTGAATCAAAATGATGAGATGCAAGTCCAAAAAGCTTTTTTATGAGGACCAATATCACCCTCCCTTCCTCAAAAATGTAACTGATTTTCTGTTGCTAGACTTTTAAGTATTTTTTATCTATTACTCTTAAAAAATAACATGAAAGATACTGTACTGTCAGTTCAGTTTTTTTTTTATATATATTTTCAAAGCAAAGATTACAATCTCCTCAGCACACAGCAAATCAGAGAACAAGGCTGGCGTTTCATAGCAGCTCTGCCGTTCGCCCCAAGTTCCTGTGTTGATCTTGGGCAGTCTTATGGTTACTGTTGAAATCTGGGTTTGATCACCAGGTCAGCCCTGACTGACACGCTGGACTGAAAACTTGCATTGGTCCCATGGGATTTGGGCTCAAACTCAATGAAACGTAGGGCATGAGCAGAAAAGAGAAAAGGAAAGGGAAAGGGAAAGACGAGTTCCAGATACTAGAAAGGATTTTCCTCCGGAGCACTGCTATGCTTTGAATACATCTTTGCATGTGCACCTTTATTTAGAATGGCTGATCCCTTGTTACACATGTGATTGTTTGATTCCTTCTTGACCATTTAACCCCTCATTTTCTGTATTTTTTGCCACCCTCAATTGAACTCTAAGTCAGCATCTTACTGCAAGAATGACATTTTTAAAAAGCGTGCTTATGTTTAGCACATTTAATATTATTCTAGGCTTTATCTCATATACTCACTCCTCCCAAGGCTGGTTAATGCATTTTGTAAGATTCACCTGGGCTCAATATCTCTGTTAGGCACATTCAGATAGCATTCATTATAAGGAGAAATATAAATTATGATATATATGTATTGAAAATAAATAACCCCTTAGACACAATGAATGGAATTCTATAGCAGTCAAGTAAATGTTATTTTATGTGCATCCGCTCTCTCCCTCTGTCATACAAAGGGTCTCCTGATTTGCTATGACAGAATTTATGAAAGCACATTTCACAAGGCAAGCATGAGTGAGATCAAATCCAGACACTGGGAGGCATGTCTCATAGTGTACTTGTTGTGCAGGATGACATATCCACTTTCAGCCGATGACACCTTAATGACGATTTTAAAAAATGGGTGCAGCACCCTCAAATTAAATCAGTTTTTCCAGCAGTGTTTTCATCCTTATGTGCATACTGCACTTTTACTGATTCATTGTAGTTCTACATGAAGGAGACTTACTGAGAAACGTGCATATTTGGAACTACGTTACAAATCGCTACTATGTTAACACCTATGGTGGCACAGCGCTGCAGTAGTAGTGCTGCTGCCTTGCAGCAAACAGACCAGGGTTCATGTTCTTGGTGCTTCTTTGTGTGGAGTTTACATGTTCTCCCAGAGTCTACACTGTGTTTCTTTCATGTGCTCCAGTTTCTTCTCACAGTCCAAAGATATGCCAATTAGGTGCATTGGCAACGCTGAAGTGGTCCGTGTGTGTGTGTTCACCCTGTGATGGACTGGTGCCTCATTCAGGGATTATTGCTGCCTTGTACCGAATGCTGGCTGGGATAGGCTCCAGCATGGCTACAAACCTGATTAAGTGGGTTTAGAAGATGGATGTTAACATTTTTAACTAAGGACCATCATTTATTCCAGAGTATCTTTAATCTGTCATTAATAAGTGCTCAGTTATTAAAGCCAGCATTGGTTTTGAAGTTAAATCATTCCAGTGTGAGGCCATTAATATATAAGCTTCCCAGTTCCTCCCTGTGTGGATAGCGCTTTGAGTACTGAGAAAAGCGCTATATAAATGTAATGAATTATTATTAATTATTATTTATTATTATAAAACATACTGTATGCATACCAAGATTGGTGCTCTCGCCCTTCTCAAAACTCCCCATTATGATGTACTAAACTTGTAGCAGATTATTATTCTGGATGAATGAGACATTTGATAAGCTGAGTAATATTAATTTTATTAAATTAGTTCTACATTCTTTAATGAACAGCTACATTTTTAACCGTAAAACCTTTGTTAACTTTCCTGTCCCAGTTTCTTGCATAGATAGATTAATGTGAAATATTAGATAGACAGATATGAAAGACACTGTATAATAGATAGATAGATAGATAGATAGATAGATAGATAGATAGATAGATAGATAGATAGATAGATAGATAGATAGATAGATAGATAGATATTTTCATTGAAAACAATTCTAACCCAGTAAATTAGTATGGAAGTCCAAGAAAGGAGTTGCTGCTTCCGCCTCTGTTTTCTCTGACACTTTAAGTCCTGTGTGTCCAGATGTCAGAACTTTGAAAGCAGCTCTTCAGCTAGCGTGTATGCTCTTCTGTAGATATACCTGTTTGCCTGGAAATCAAATAGTCCTTGAAGATGTGAGCACTGCCATCTGCAGAAAGTAGCCACAGCCATGCCTTCTGTGTTCTGTTCTGTGTTTTGTGTTGTACTGTATTGTGAGGGAGTAAATCACAGCAGAGATATCATGCCCTACAGGCATTAAAACACAGACCACTGTGTAAATGTTGGTGTTATTGCATTTGCAGAGTACATGAGCTTCACCATAATTAAGTTATTAATTAGAAGTAATGATGTAATTGCCAAAAAGACTACTGCCTGAGGATTACAACCAGTTATTAACTCTATGAGAATCTATTGCTCTCTCTTTAACAGTGTTGGATACCATTTTGCTTCAATCTATTCTTGCTTCCTGGTGGAAAAATATGGATTAAAAAAATTGTCATCTTCTCCGCTTATGAATGTGGAAGTAAGTTAAACAGTCTACCAGAGAGCAGACAATTAGCAATAAAAATGGATTTAAATCCAAATGATCCTAGAGGCACTTATCACCTCCCCTTTACAAGGGTCACTAGCTAAACAGCCACAAAGGGTTTGTGCGAGGATTCTGTTTTTCCCACAATAAAAGACCTAATGGGATTTCAAACGTAGGGTCAACATTTGACAGATTACTATTGACTGCAGGTGAAAAGACTGCTGTTCAGTTGCTCAGCACTACCCAATTAATATTTAATTAAAATGGCTTGCCTTAAGACTTGAGATGAAAGCAAGGCTCAGTTGCTTTTAATGATTCAGTACACATAGGGCCTGCTCCCAAAAAAGTTCCACAGATTCATACTTGTTAAACCATTAGCATCTGATAAAATTATTTATATATATATACTAGCTGCGTAAGCCCATGCTGTAAAAAGCATGGGGTCCTAGAACTATTGAAATCGTCAGAAAAAAAATGAAATGTCGAGATGTCAGGTAATTGAAAGTTTCTTCGGAGGTTTTGTTTTGCTGATGTGCTTGCCTCGCTTCTCTTTAGCGGCTAAGGGAGTGACTCCTTCTTTGGAGGTTTCACTTTGCCAACGTGCTGGCCTCGCTTGCATATCCTCGGAGGTGAAGCCCTTACCCCAACTCCACTTCTCACTTCCGGGCTGGACAGACACACACACTTCCACACGTAGATGTTTAGATATAAGATATATATATTTATATAATGCTAATGTCTGTCTTCTGTCTGTAACACAATTACTCATAAACTAATGGGTCTAGAATCTTGATCTTGTTCTTAATTGAAAGTTTATGATTTGATATGTTCTGGAAATTCAAAACAATTTGGATTGCTGCCATCTGGTAGCCACTTTACTGGTGGGCAGAACAGTGCTTTGTAATTAAAGCCCATCTCTTGATAATACCCCAGGACACGGTACAGATGTGTTCTGAATTCATAATCAAGTGTGCATTCTTATGTTTGTAAACAGAGAGTTTACTGTTGTTTATATCTGGCCTTTTTTAGTAATTCAGTTTTATGACCATATGTAGGTCCACATGTTTAACTAGTAATAATAAAAAGCAATATTAGCATTTAAACTTAAAACAATACAAATAATCAAAAAGTCCATATTTCTCATTACTTTTAGTTATGTTCTTTAAAAAACAAGTAACAGAGTAAAATTAACTGTATAGGTTGGTTCTTGTATGTAAAGAAAATTAGTAGGACAATGCTGACTGGGTGATGTTTTCTAATCTTTTGTTAGTAATTTTGATACAGTAGCCTAACAAGAGCATAACAATACAGATGCCACTTTATCTCAAAGATATCGAAGCATCCTGTCATCTTAGGAGACTGCTTGGTCAAATCTGTGTGGAGTTTGCAAATTCTCTTAATGTCTTTTTGTGCTTGTGCCTAGCATAAATAAAGAGGCGTATATTGCAGAGACGTCAACTAATTCCAAACAAACACCCAGGGTAGGGGATGTGGACCCAAAGTAGCTGAGGTGTTATTTTTGAGAAACCATTGCTACTTCCAGAATGTATTGTGGTGGGATTACTGCCGACTGAACTGTCCTCATAGCTGGCAACAGCCAAGTTGATTTAATGCAAATGAATTATTCCACGCTGACATATACTTCAGTGCACACACATATATAATGCATATAAAAAATTTGCTTTATATAAATACAGATGCTGCGGCATGATATCACAAAAAAGAAAGCAGTTGTAAGCTAGCACATAGAGCATATGTAGTCTGATGGATGTGGAGATAACAGACATACTTACTTAGTGACTTTTTAAAGCTCTCATGTAAAGCAACAGATTTTCTTTTGACTTTTTATTTTGCCTCACAAGCAAAGTTTGACTTTGGCTCAATAGCACCCTCTACAGACCACTAATAATGTCTGTAGTATCCACTGGATACTGAGGTGCAGGACATACTTCTTTATCTGCCCAGTAAAAGAAAAAAATGCTGTATATTTGCTGGTACACTTTGCAGTCAGTGGCTCCCCATAACCCCAGGACAGAAAATGGATCCTTGTGCAGTTAGCAGTAGCATGTTTGTCTGCCATAGCAGTGAACAATCGAGTGGACAAGCATCAAGGCGTTCCAGGAAGCACCTGGGTTTATTGATGATCAAACCAAAATAAAATAAAAACAATACGGAGTGACCTGGCTTCTGGGTGTGGGGGGGGATTCATAACTTCACTCCTGCACCACAGTTCTGTGTTGTCTGTTGGGTAGGATAATGCACAAATGGCAAGATTAACTTGTATCCTTCTGCAATCAAACATCTACAAATGGGTGTGCACTCTGAATCTGGTCCACTTCATGATGTCTCTTGAAGTCTTACAAGACAGAGCCTTCACTGGTGGTCTGGTAGTGATGCTAGCTAGCAGTAACAGCTTCCTTACCTCAGATAGTTTTTCTACATTTTCACTGATGCAGCATTCTAAATTTTCATTTAGTTGTAAGAAATCACAGGACACTTGAGACGCATTGTGAATGCAGAGGAAGAGCGGATCCTGATAGCTTCATTCTGCTGTCTTCCATGTATGATCATGCCATTCTTCTGCTTAGGGGTTGCCACAGTGGATCATCTTTTTCCATATCTTCCTGTCCTCTACATCTTGCCTTGTCACACCCACCACCTGCATGTCTTCTCTCACCACATCCATAAACCTTCTCTGGGGACTTCCTGCTTTTCCTCTTGTTTGGCAGCTCTATCCCTAGAATCCTTCTCCCAATATACCCAGCATCTCTCCTATCCACATGTCCAAACCAAAGCAATCTCACCTCTCCAGCTTTGTCTACTCACTATAATTTACAAGAGGAAGGGTAAGTAGGTTCTTTTAGACAAAGTACTTCACATATTCTTCTGTGTACTGCAGATGGCAAGAAGAAGGCCTTCCAGATTGTAATAGCCTAGTTAGAGTGAAATAACATCTGCCACTCCATTTTACTATTTGAATTTTTAAACAGCTCACTGGGTGTGGTTGCCTTTTCGACACACTTCTCCTTTTTCTTCATCATTCCACTTTCTCGTCAAATCTCCATTAAAATGCCTCCTGCAACATATGATCATATACAGTCACATGAGATCCTTTTTGATTTTTTTTTTGAATATTACAACACATTGTTGATAGAGAAGTATAGAGAAGGCCAGAAGGAGTTGCATTGCGTCTTTGTTTTGCCCGTGAGAAGGCATATGACAGGGTGCCTCGATAGGAGCTGTGGTATTGTATGAAGAAGTTAGGAGTGGCAGAGAAGTATATAAGAGTTCTACAGGATATGTATGAGGGAAGTGTGACCGTGGAGGTCTGCGGTAAGAGTGGCGGATGCATTCAAGGTGAAGGTGGGATTATATCAGGAATCGGCTCTGAGCCCGTTCTTATTTGCAATGGTGATGGACAGGTTGACAGGAGATATTAGACAGGAGTGCCCATGAACTATGATGTTTGCTGATGACATTGTGATCTGTACCGATAGTAGGGAGCAGGTTGAGGAGACCCTGGAGAGGTGGAGATATGCACTAGAGAGGAGTGGTATGAAGGTCAATAGGAACAAGACAGAATATATGTTTGTAAATGAGAGGGAGGTCAGTGGAATGGCGAGGATGCAGGGAGTAGAGTTGGTGAAGGTGGATGAGTTTAAATACTTGGGATCAACAATACAGAGTAATGGGGATTGTGGAAGAGAGATGAAAAAGAAAGTTCAGTCAGGGTGAAATGGGTGGAGAAGAGTGTCAGGAGTAATTTGTGACAGATGAGTATCAGCAAGAGTGAAAGGGAAGGTCTACAGGACAGTAATGAGACCAGCTATGATAGATAGATAGATAATTGTTCAATATATTATTAATTGGATTTGATTTGTTGTTGATTGTTCTTTAATAGACATAATATAAAAATATAATCATTGTCTTGCGGGTTACTCCTTAAATATCCATCCCCATATCTGAGTATACAAGAAAGTCGAGGGGAGACCACTCTCGATTTTTGGAAATGAAAGGAAACGCGATCCATTGCTGGCTAACTTACAGGAAGTGGATTTACCCATTGATGTGTCATTTCCGAAATTTGTGAAAAGGGCTAATTACAAAGAAGTTGCAACACAGGAATTACTAATTTAGTGCTACTGAATTTATCACTCAAAAATAATATCCAAATGCTTTGTATATTGTTCTGCTTTACACAGTAATATTAATTGATGTGCTATGCATTGTAACCAAAACAATATCTGTGTAATACTGTGATTTGTGAGCATATTATTTGTACGTATGTTTAGCATACAGGTACAAGTTCTAAATAACAAAGGGTGAAAACTCTTTTTAGGCACCTGTAATACCCTAATGGCTATAACTAAAGGTTAGTGTTTAAAACTAGCACACTGTTCCAATCTGATAGAAGGCAGCAGAATGTCATTAGAGAGCTTAATCCATACATAGTATTGGTCAGTATAGCCTGCACTTAGCTCAATGATTGTACTATATTGGTACTAATCCATACCTAGTATCGGCCAGTGGAAAGTGGGGGTATAAAGCCTGTCAGGAAGACTCACAGCCAGAAGCCCCTTTGGCACAGATGTGAGATTGACTCTGTGTCAAGAAAAATGCCTCCTCATTGCTCTAAAAATGGGAAATACAATTGTCAAAAAATCCACTGAAGAGCTTTAAGACAAATGTATTATTATAATTGCTTCACTTTGGCAGGATAGATAGATAGATAGATAGATAGATAGATAGATAGATAGATAGATAGATAGATAGATAGATAGATAGATAGATAGATAGATAGATAGATAGATAGATAGATAGATAGATAGATAGATAGATAGATAGATAGATAGATAGATAGATACTTTATTAATCCCAAGGGGAAATTCACATACTCCAGCAGCACCTTACTGATACAAAAAACAGTGGAGATGGTTGGAGACGGTGGCACTGACCAGAAAGCAGGAGACAAAGCTGGAGGCAGCAGAGTTAAAGATGCTAAAATTTGCATTGGGTGTGACGAGGATGGATAGGATTAGAAATGAGTACATTAAAGGGTCAGTTCAAGTTGGACGGTTGGGAGACAAAGTCAGAGAGGTGAGATTGCGCTGGTTTGGATATGTGCAGAGGAGAGATGCTGGGTATATTGGGAGAAGGATGCTAAGGATAGAGCTGCCAGGGAAGAGAAAAAGAGGAAGGCCTAAGAGAAGGTTTATGGATGTGGTGAGAGAGGACATGCAGGTGATGGGTGTAACAGAACAAGATGCAGAGGACAGAAAGATATGGAAGAAGATGATCCGCTGTGGCAACCCCTAATGGGAACAGCCAAAAGAAGAAGAAGAAGACAACACACTGTGCAGGTGGCAAAGTTATTATAGTTAACGAAAACTAAAATCTAAACTGAAACTATTATTAAAAAAACTTTTTCATAAACTGAAATAAAATAATTAACAAAACCAAAATGAAAAAGTAAAGCTAAACAAAACTATTAAAGTAGCTGAAAAGACTAACTGAAATAAAATAATAATTTACTAAAATATTTTTAGTTTTTGTTTCTGAATGAATATTCTTGCCGTTAGTCTTTAACCCTTGTAAGTTTTAACTCTAAAACAGAAAGTCATCCACCACGAGCCGCCCGCACATATTCATCCAGTGAACGGCAGCTGGTGACGGAGGTGGGTGTTCACACAGCATTTGCGGTGACAGAGCAAGCTGAATGTGGATGTGTAAAGCATGTGAAATAGAAAGTGATTTACGTGCTGCCTTTCTTTGCGCTTGTTGTATATCAAGATGTAATTCAAATGGCTGAAATCAGAATGTGCTGGTCATCAAAATGTTTACCATATGGACATTTCAGTTTATTTCTCAGGTGATTGCTTTTTGTTGACAGCAATTCACCTGCCACTTCTCACAGGAAAAATCGTTTTTACATGAAAACATTCGACCTCGATATTTTGATGAATCTTGACGTTATTGACCTCCCAGAGTCCAAAAATACAGTTTTTTGGAATAGTGTGTGTGTGTCTGTGTGTGTATAAACATGATAACTCAAAAAACGCAACTAGATAGATGGATGAAATTCGGCATGTGGTTGCTACACCACAATTGTAGATCTGTATTAACTTTTGGGCCAAATCCATCACACGGAAGTGGTACTTTACCTGAACACATACTCAGTTTTTTTTTATTCATGCAGCTGAGTCCGATTTATTCAACTTTACTTTTATAATTATTGTTCAATATATTATTAATTTGATTTGATTTGTTGTTGATGATTCCTTAACGTAGATAATATAAAAATATAATCATTGTCTTGCGGTTTACTGCTAAAATATCCATCCCCATATCTGAGTATGGGAGGCACGGTGGCACAGTGGGTAGCGCTGCTGCCTCGCAGTTGGGAGATCTGGGGACCTGGGTTCACTTCCCGGGTCCTCCCTGCGTGGAGTTTGCATGTTCTCCCCGTGTCTGCGTGGGTTTCCTCCGGGCACTCTGGTTTCCTCCCACAGTCCAAAGACATGCAGGTTAGGTGGATTGGCGATTCTAAATTGGCCCTAGTGTGTGCTTGGTGTGGGTGTGTTTGTGTGTGTCCTGCGGTGGGTTGGCACCCTGCCCAGGATTGGTTCCTGCCTTGTGCCCTGTGTTGGCTGGGATTGGCTCCAGCAGACCCCCGTGACCCTGTGTTCGGATTCAGCGGGTTGGAAAATGGATGGATGGATATCTGAGTATACAAGAAAGTTGAGGGGAGGCCACTTCTGGCTTTTGAAAATAAAATGGCGCTGATCGAGAGACTGACTAGGTCATCATACAAGATCAGCATATTGTTGCTGACCAATCACTTTTGCTTTAAAAACATCATTTAACAATGAAGCGATACAAACAAAGGTAGGTAGGCAAAGAGAGTCTGCCAAGTGATGAAAAACTAAACATACTAATAGGTCTTTGTATTTATTCTATATTTATTAATTTATCTTTTTTAGTTCATATTCACAACTCAAAATACCTGATATTGTGAAATCCATTAGCAGAATTAAATTTTAAAATGTGTCTCCCTTTTTTCAATGTTTTTCTCTCTCTCTCAAAATAGATAGTTGAAATATCATATTCTTTTTGTTCTTAACATCAGCCATATCATACATATTGCATACCAGGGATTTTTCCTGCCTTACATCCAAACCTGCTGCGGTAGGCTCCATGGTTTACTGCAATCCTGCTCTGGATAAACAGGTTTAGATAATGTATATATTGTTCTTAATCTCAGATGCTGTCTCTGTCGTTTTATGCCTGTCCGTACTCCTATTACCTGCTCTCGCTCTGCTCATTATGGGTTTACTATCCTTTATGGTGGTCTATTCAAGACTCACTGCCCCTAACCTTGACACTACATGCTTGTTTTTCCTTGTTTCCCTCAATACAGCTAGGTGGGGTCTGCACACTCATTCAAGTCTAAGAGCCCTGTTCTTCCTAAGCCCCTGTGATTTTCATGAGAATATATTTAAAAAATTATAAAATTGTGTAAAATTGTTCATATTCAGTATCTTGTTTTGATTATGCTTGTTTTTATCAGACAAAAACAAAACCATATAGTAAACCATGTAGTGTAGTAAGCTTCCACTAACATTAAACTTGCATCCAAATCTGTTAAGTGTACAGTTCTGTCTGATTGTGACACAAAACTAAACTCCATAGGAGCTCCATGCCATAATTACTAACACTAAAACTGAAACTAATAGATATAAAAATAAAATAGAAATGTCTTTGTGAAATAAAAACTAAACTAAAACTAAAAATACATGATGAAGGAAAACTAAAACTAAACTGAATTTCCAAGTAAGTTCAGAAAAAATATAGAAATAAAAACTAATATAAAAAGGCAAAACTATAATAACCTTGGCAGGTGGAACATTGGTTGCCAGCTGAAATCTACAGAAAGTCTAAAGTTGTGAATCTGTGGAAATTACAATGAAGTAATAAAATGGAGGAACATAAAGCCAACGATTACTTTAAGAGTTAAATGACAATTTATCTTTCCTTGATGCACATACTGTTCATTAAAATGTAATACATCTGCTGTACAGCACCCAGGCCGATTAGTGCTACATTTCAAAGTGTTGTATACATAACCACATGAGAGCAGCATCTGCTTTCACATCAGGCTGCTAAGTATAATAGGAAACGATGTTCTCGCTAGATAGTGTACTGTAGGGTGTTCAGCCAGCGTAAACTCAATTTAGGTGAAACACAATTGCTTTTATCATGTAATGTCTATAATAACTATAAGGATAATGGTGTCACTTATTAACCAAGGATTATAGTTGTTTCTTTTTCCAAGAAATGTTAATTTGCAATTTCTTAATAAAAACCTCTTTTAAGAAATGAGACCAACTACAAAGGCTATTGGTAAATGTTTTGGCTAAAAGCCAAAAAAAAAATAGTGTATGAAGATGGACATGCATGTGAAGTAATGTGTTGTGAAATGCAGTTAGAAGAAACAAACCCTTGAAGAGTGCCACCACCGTGAGATCACATTGGTGTGTGTGGTTGTGTGGGCGGGAGGTGGAATGACGGATAACATGAATAGGCAAATGTTAGCCTTCTTTATAAAATTACAACATTTCTTCTTAATCCAGGTCGGGATTTCCTGATTCTTCCACTGCAGCTGTGAGTGCAACTTGAGATGCTAATAATTAATTGCCAAGCCTTTGGGGTCCTTCATACCATGAAAAGGACTTTGGATTGTACTTCATAGAGCTTCTGAAGTCCAACATGATGTAACTCCAAAGCAGTTTTGTGGAGCTGTGAGAATAGATTGGCTTTATTAGAATAACATTTATTTTTATTTTATCTCATTCTTATCAAAAATAATGCTTTGTAAAAATATGCAAATAAATTTAACTTGGAACTGTGCACTTTAAAATAAGCACTAATTGTAAAAATATATGAAAACAATAACAAAATCTTATAGGACAAATGAACAAGTAAAAGAAAAATATATACAGTACTCCATATATACTGAACCGATTAATGCCTTGAGTATTTATATACAACAGAAAGTGTATTTTAAAAAATGTATATTCATTTAAGAATGATGGTAAGGAATGTTAGTTTGTTAGTTGGGTGCTATTGAGTCAATGTCGACTCACGGATACTCTATGGATAGTCACCCTGAAAAGCATCCTGTCTCCTGTCAGCTGGCTGAGACTTCATAGTTGGGCATCCATGGCTCTAATAACTGATGTCCTTTTCTAGCGACTTTTCATTCTGCATGATGTACCTAAAGTCAGTGAGTCGAAGTACAATACAATACAATACAATTTATTTTTGTACAGCCCAAAATCACACAAGACATGCTGCATTGGGCTTTAACAGGCCCGGCCTTTTGACAGTCCCCAGCTTTGACTCTCTAAGAAGACAAGGAAAAACACCCCAAAACAACCCTAGTAGGCAAAAAATGGAAGAAACCTTGGGAAAGGCAGTTCAAAGAGTGACCCATTTCCAGGTAGTTTGGGAGTGCAGTGGGTGTCTAAAAGAAGAGGGTAAATGCAATACAATACACAAAGCAGAACACAAGTAATCCTTAATACAATATAATAGTATAGATGCCTATAAGAAGTCCAGATGTCTAATAGAAGTCTTGTCATTCGAGCATTCAAAGACAGAATTGGAAATATAAGCACATTGTAATTAGTGACACATACAGAACAAGTAAAGCTGCAAGTAACCTTGACTAAGTTGATACAGTCTGACAAAATATGAAGAATTTATATGCAAGGAAAATGTCACCTATTGTGGAAATACATTCAATAATGAATTCATTAATTTGTTCTTTTTAACAGCAGGGATATTAGCTAAAGCATAACTGCCTTTTGCCAGATGTTCATTTGTAGTTATCATATAGTATATTGTTTTTCCTTGGCCTATTATGTTATATTTACAGGCACTATGCCAATTAGTTTCTACTCATGTCCCTGTTTATACAGTAATTACAAAGTTCAGGGCTATGACCTTTAAATCACTCTGTTCATGTATAAATTTCAAAATACACTCATTATAATAATCAAACTTTCTTTTATCTTGAACATTTCACACAACATTTCATCATATAGCATTTTACAATGCACACGGGAATTTAAATCAAAAGGAAGGTTAACTTTGGAGAGTAACAGCAGCTCACAACCAGAACAGTGTCAAGGAGGTCAAAATGATTTTAAAAAATGGAGAGATTTTGAATAAAACAGAGAGGATAGAGATAAACACATGGAGAATGAAAAGTACAAAATGAACTGAGCAATAAACTTTGCAGTCTCTCTGGGCCCGCCTGAACTGATTTTGAACCCTGGTCTACCTAGTGAGGTGGTCCACCTAAAGAGCGAAAGCACTCCTTATGCTCTCTTGTCTCTTTAAACTGGACAGTCTTCGGTCTAAACGTTAGCCTGTTCACTTACTCATCTCTTGATTCACTGGACTTGGGAAAACATCAAATCCTCTCCTCTGTTCACATGCATGAATCTAAGCCTGGAATCACTTCTAGGGTCCAAAGCCATAGTGCCCTCTGGCAGCTCCTAGCACCACTGTACTCCATCACCTTCCACAGCCCTTAAAGGCCCGGTTATCTGAGCCATCTTCTGACTTGCCTCAATTAAAAGGGCAACATGGTCCCAATTTGTCCACTTTGGGATCCTGTGTTGCTACTGTGTGGAGAGAAACAACCAACTTTTTTCCATTTCCACTTTTATAAGACAGATTTTTTCCACTTTTGTCTCAACCAGAGACCATATATCTTGCTTTCTGCTAAGAACGAAGTATTCAAAGATCCTGCTTACCTTCTTGATCCTGTTTCTCACAGTCAGTGGAGGGTCTCTCATCACCTGGCACCTATAGCATCTTAGGGGACTTTACCACATTCCCCTCAGGCTGCACTTTTCTTTCCTTTAGCGTCTTTCTGGACTCTGTTCCTTTGCAGTACCATTCTTTCCTACCTGGCAACCCCTTGTATAGCATGCAACAAATTGCACAACTAAATGAAGTAAACTGATATAGTTCTTTTAATAATTAAACCCCACAAACACTTAGAGAATATGCTAGAGCTCTAAAAAGAGAAAAATAAAAGCACCAATCAGCCAGGAACTAACAAAACCAGGAAAAGTGGGTAGATGTCTCCCTATCCAACATTTTTATAGCAATCAAAAAATAAATAAATACATGACATCCATCCACCGCTTTCCGAATTGTCCTTTTTTATAACAGGATTAGAGATGAGAGGTACAACCTACCAACACTGTGGTCTGAAACCATTTTCTCAGTGTGTTTTTGTGTCATTAAACTGTTTAATGAAGGATTAATATTTAAGCATGTGAATGGTAAAAATGAAAATCTGAGAACATGGACACGGTCAGTGTAGGCTTGTCATGAAATGTGTGACCTTAAGGATTCTAGCAAACTCACCTAATAAGATACTTTTCATGATTTGCATTTTGGTGGAATATTTCCGTGGAATTTGTCAGTTTTTATTCATTTTATGGACATTTTATGTATGATTGTTAATCTAACAAATCCTTGATAGTCATACATACAAACGGCATGACTTCGAGTGAAACAATGTATAGAGCAGATATATTTCTCCTATAAAAAAAATAACAAAAAATGTTAATCTGAACTGTGCCAGCCTCTTGTAAGACATTTTAGGGGCAAAGAACATCACCTAATAAGGCACAACAAACACAAGTCGAATACAATGTGCAACCATTTGAATGTTGGAGTGTTGAGGCCACAACACAGGTTCTTCTCCTATTCCCTGTCTCATGTATCATTCTTCCACCTCTTTAGTCACAGGGTCTGGGGGCAAAAATCCTGTCAAGGAGTTTTACTGCAGGTGATCTTCTTTTTCAGGTGGGACTGCACAAATGATGTTCTCACTTCTTCGCAACATCTGGAGCATTGAAGGCCAAGGCTGAAATCTGGACAGGACTTCAGTCCATCACAGGTTATCATTATGCACACACACACACTTGCAATACTCGTGTCCTTGTCTTTGGGAAAGATTCACATGCTTTCCTCAGAGGCATAAATCACTCAGATGTTCTGAGACATCTGAAGATGTGTGGGTTGATTTTAGACATCAGGTACGGTGGCTCAATGTCAGTTGGTATCTTTCCAACTTAACAGATTCCTATGCCATTAACTGTGGAATGTGATTCCATTTAAAATGGTAAATACAAGAAGATTGTTTGAAAGCTTGTGGATAGTTCAGCATTTAATGAGCTGTCATTCTCATGCTGAATTGTTGATAACAGAATAATACTCTTCATGCATAGTTCAAATAAAAATTATTCTAGTTACAAAGTCTGAGCAGGTAAGCCAAATTACAACCCTGTAGGTCATTCCTGCGATGGACTAATCATTAAATGAAACAAATAATCTAACAGACTCTATAATGAATAAAATGTTCATTATAGAACATTATAGAACATAATTTTTGAAATAGTAAGCTGGTGCCCCATCTACTGCACGGTTGAATCCTGCTTTGTGCTTGATGTTGGCAGGATAGACTCTGGCTTCCTGCCACCTTCTGATGGGTCTAGAAAGTGGATGGATTTGATTTAAAATAAATAAATAAATTAATAATAACCGGGATATTCATGGAGACTGAATGGCTAATAGGAGAGAGGCACACTGAAGGGACTCGAGCATAACATCTGTGTGACTGTAAACATAATGCTTTTTGATATTTTCATGTCGCAAATAAAAGGCCTAGCTATCAAGCCTATGAGACTCATAAAAGAGGCAGGTCAGAAGTTCTGGCAACTAAATATTTATGCTTTTACGAAATACATTTGACATACATTAATATGAAAGTAACATAAAACATAACATTTTGAAATTGATTTAATCCAATTTGACGTGCAAAGTAGCATTTAATTATGAAGAAAAGCACTGCATATGTGAATAAAAGCCATAACATATGAAAAGATAGAATGTATTTATGAGGAGACTATCGCATAGTGAGCAGATAATTAATATGTATAGCAGTTATTTACCCTAAAGTATAAAGTTAATGTGACAAAACATTAAGGTTAAGTAAAGGATCTCAACAGAAATGAATACACAAATCAGGGAAGCATTTAAGCAAGAATCACGTAGATGCTGGAAATGTAAGACTATTGAAAGCCCCTTTGGTTCTTGTTGAGGTTCTGTTCAAGATGAGAAGCCATTCCCCTCATGCTCAGTCGTTCAGAATTGTAGTAGGCACTGGGTCTTCCCAAAACCTGGACAGTGCAAAGCATGTTATGCCATATTTGAAACAAAATCAAATGAGCCTGTAGTCTGATTAAAAAAAATGTACAGTAGATCTGTCAGTTTGTTATTTACACAAAATGTGTGGATTATCCAGATGACAGACATGATGAGTGTGAGGGGATACAAAATGTGAATTCTCAAGGCTTAACTGTGGTCTCTGGCATATGCCAGAGTGGGCCGGTCTGCCTATTGTTGTCAAATAAATGTCTGTAAGTACTTAAACCCTCTTAGTCAATAGAAGAATGACTTCGTTTTCCCAGTTCCTCATTATTCATGGCATTGGTTCTTCCAGGCTCAGTTCAAATGCTGCCAGTGCCGAACTCCAGCTTTGGAGCCATCTGCTGTAAAGAAAAATAAACTGTGCCAGTCTCTGGTTCCTGCTAGCACTGACCTTTATTGAACATGCCTGTCATTTTACAAAAGTGAATCGATCACTCGGTATATTGTTTGGAGTGCTGTAGCCAGTTGGCATCCCGTCCAGATGGGAATGCAGCACAGTCTTGGCTTGCTCAGCGCGATTTCTAGACCAGTCTCTGGAGCCATACGCTTTAAATGAAAATGATGATCTGTTTGATATTGCTTCAGTGTTGTACATGAAGAGTCATATGGGAGTAATTGCTGAGGCCGGAATGTGGCTTAAATTGAATTAGTGTATTTTTTTTTCTTTCCTTTTTGTATTTTTAACCCAAGCCCAGGCCAGCATTCTTCAAACAATATAAGTGACTATCATGAAGATATTTTGAAGATTATATGCCTTTGATCTCTGGACTGAAATGTCTTTGAGAGCCCATCTGAGCAGATGTAATTTTGATTTCCCATATTGTATTTAATAGAATAGCCAAGCCAACTATCATCTTGCCCCACTGCTCATGTATAACATGGTATGTCTGATCTTTGCAGGAATTTTTGCGCCTATGTTGTCCAAAAGAACATCTCATGCACCATACAGGATGGAACTGCCACCTACGTCAAGGCTGAATACAATAAATGCGCCTGGGGCCAGAAATGCTCAGGAAATGTGATGTAAGTGTGCCGCTCTTTCATGTGAGTTAAGCTCTAAATCATATCTCATAGCTTTTTATATTAGGGTGGTATGTGCATAAGGCTGATTTGAAAATGGAAACAGGGACTGTGCATATATGAAAGCAGAGCAGCCTTTTTAAGAAAATTATTAACAGTTAATCTGTTTCATCATTGTGCTAAAGATCAAAGATGGGAATGTAAAAAATCCCAACTGGTATGTGCCATGCTGAAAATGTTTTGCTAATGAGGTATTGTGGAAATAATTTTACCCAACCTAGACTGAAAAGTGGGCCGGTGGGCTATAAGGATCGAACCTCTCATTCAATAAGAGACACACAAAGCGACACTACCCAGACACAGAGCAGGCACAAAAAAATTTGCATGTTTTTTAATTATAAAAAATGTAGCAGTAGATAGGGATTCTGAGACCAATAAAATACATATAGCGCACCTGTGCAGATAAAAAAATAATAAACTGAGCTGAAACTGAGCCGACTGCCTTCCAGACAAATGTGGTTATATGACATGACTTTAAACGCTTAAGTGGCCTTATTGAAATGGTCTAATCTCTCTAGATTTTATTATTATATTGCTTATATCCATTTGCACCAATTTAAAAATAATAAAGTGTATGCAATACATCAAATTATATGAAAATAAATGTTTATTTTATATGTGATATTCAAAAAACATAGAATTAGGGTAGAAACAGAGCCATGAAACATTTAGCCTATTCTTATGAATTGTCTTCAAAACTCATCAATATCATTATGGAAAAATCAGATGAATAGGATTACTAAACTTTGTTGGGATGAATAGCCTGTTCTCATCAACACTGCCCTAATGTCCTAATATTTTTTGTATATTGTTATCTTACAAATATCAAAGACGCTTACAGCCCAACTACAGAAAGATTTTGATGTTATATTTTTATACACATATAGCAGCTTATCTCGCTTGCAGCACAGGATGTTCTGTTGTTGTTTTACAGCTCCAGAGCCCTGGGTTCAAAACTCAGCTTCAGTCACTGGCAGTGCAGATTTTGCACATTCTCACCATTACTTTATCTTACATCCCCAAAAAAATAAATGATGACTTTGAATTGGTGCTATTTGAGTAAGTATGCAGATGTATTTGAAATGGTAATACAAAATATCAATTTCTAGCAAAAACATGACATTTCCAGATTATTCAAAACCTTTGAATGCTAGTGTATATATGTATATTTATACAGCATTTTCTATCTGTGCATTGCTATATATGGCCAGGGAGATTAGCATGGCCGGTTATACAAATGATTAGGTTTGCATGTCCATTGTGCTCATAGCCAGGAATAAAAGGCTGTGTATCACAATAAAAAGGCGACAACCAGACAGAGTGGAATCTTGCTGACATTGAGATGCTTATACTGCTGCTACAGCACAGCAGGAAAGGCCAGGCTTCGCTTTGTCAGTCATATTAGATAGATAGATAGATAGATAGATAGATAGATAGATAGATAGATAGATAGATAGATAGATAGATAGATAGATAGATAGATAGATAGATAGATAGATAGATAGATAGATAGATAGATAGATAGATAGATAGATAGATAGATAGATAGATAGATAGATAGATAGATAGATACTTTATTAATCCCAATGGGAAATTCACAAACAACAGAATGAGTTTTATAGGGGGACATTTTTGGGCTTCATTAACCAAACTGCCTGAAGCATCAGTGCAGATCTTGGTTGTATGGATATTATAGTGGGATGATGTTGGTGACAGTGGTCGGAGAAAGATTTTAATGCTGGATTGGAAATTTGTGAGAGTGAGAGAACAATTCCACCTAAGAAGCAGGCCATTATAGAAGTTATATCAGTGGTTTAACTCATTTGTTGAGATGTGGTGCCCTCTGACTTAGCCCTGACTCAGCCCTGAGTGGTGAGATTGCATTCACATCATTGACCGCTCACCATTGCTGGCTGCATCTTGACTGGTGTACTGCAAATGCAAGCAACATGAACATAAGGTCATCTTCAGTGATAATTCATGATGATCTCCTTTGTAGCCAATGACTGCACAGATATTGAATATAGTCTCAAAGGGCATGAATAGTCAAACATGCTTGCTTTCTATTAGGTACAGTTTAACCATAACAGAATATAAATAAGATCCTATCACGCGGTGTGGCAGGCCTGCATATTCCCATTTTTTGGCAGGTAAATGCTGAGAGAGCTTACAGAACTCCAACTACTGGCAGCATGCGATAGGTCACACTTGGGACATACTGGGATGCTAACTACAGTCCTATTCAGAGCCTTTGCTTTTCTCACAGTTCGCATTTTAACAGTTCTTGGTTGAATATGACGCAGGACAAAAATCATTATATACTGTTTATGCTCTTTCATCACTTGTTCTCATCAAAGGTTTTCACCCCAACTGGACCACTGGTTTTGGTTGTAACTCTGCTTGTAAAGGGTTTTTCTTTATTGAGTACATTGAGGTTGTTTCAGATTTCCACTTGTTTTGCAAAGCTATTCTGAGTATCGTTTGTACATGTAGTGTTTCTCCTTGAAGCAATTCTTAAATGAATGCAATACTGCGCTCTAAAGGCCATGTTTGATTATTACAATTAACATTTTAATGTATAATAACAGTAGAAGAAGTCCTAGAAATCATAAAAGTTATTCTACACCCATCTAAATATTTGTGAAGTATGGCTTACAAGCATTCATTTAATAGCTTAATTTAAAACATCACAAATTGCAAGGTAACCACGGAGTGTGCCTTTTGCTGGACCAGTTGTTCAGGATTCTTCTGAAAATGTTAATGGATGACACTTTATGTACTCTTTGGGAGTCTTATATTTGTTCATCCATGTCCAGTCGATGCTTCTTGCTTGAAAAGCACTGACTAGAGTTCTGCACGAATAAATATCTCAGCCACCCAGTGAGCGTGTAAGTGCTCCAATAAGTACAATAGTTAAAATGATTGGGATGATCACAGTCTTTCATTTGTTTCCCGTGTTTTAAATTAATTTGTAATGAGATACAGATGAGTTTAACCATGCATCCAGTGGAGAGGAAGTTAATTCATATTCATTTACACCTAGAGTGCCAAACCTCATGCTGGTTTAATACGCACTCTAATTAAGGTGGGCATATGCCTGTGTTCACGTCCTCCAGTGCAGGCGCAGATTATATAAATACTTAAATCCTTAAAATTAGTAAAGTAAATAAAAATATTTATGAGAAATGATTCAACAATGTGGCATAATTCATCTGTAGCTTTGGAGGACTGAACAAAATTTTTGCACCTTTTTCGATGGATGGCATAGTAGCAGAGTTCGAGGCCTCTGAATCAAACCCATACTATACCTCAGAGAAATGTTCTTGTGGATAAATGGTACCAATTATTAATTACCCTTGTGATAGTGTCAGGGTTTCTGCGTTTTAGGTTATCCATTCGAGAGCGGCATCTTTGAGGATGGGTGAGAAAAGACAACCACTTTATTAACCACTGCTCACTAAAGAAGATACATGAGAAAGAAAAATGTGTACATGCAACTGAAGTGAGCGTTGTCAGTACAGCAAACTCAAATAGGAGTGCTTTACTGCTGCTAATAGGCTCGGATTTTGGAAAACAGATACTGTATATACCACTTAAGGGCAATATACTTTATGTATTGTTAGTAAGGGCATGAAATATACATTCATTACTTTCTATTCATTAACAGTCAGTCAGTTTTGTTTTACTTTAAATAAGTGTAGTTGTACCTTGACAATTATGGAAAGTACTGAATATGGAAAGGATGCCTAGTGCTTAAGACATAATCAAATATACACAAAAAAGTTGATAGAAGGTAACCAAAACCATAAGCAAACATCTGGTCTGCACTTGCAATGTATACATCCAATTCAAGAATTACTGGCACTATGAAACTAAGCAAAACGTTATGCATAAAATAAGCAACACATACTTAAATATTTTAGGCCAAAACAAATGAGGAAGCTGTATAAATTTATTTTAAACTTTGAACACAAAACATTTAAATTAGTTCAGTATTTTTTGGGGAAAGCAGATGTTTCAGAATGTATGGCATCTCTAAGATTAATATTTAGTGAGGCATCCCCTGGAGAGAACAAAAGCATGCTTACTGTGAAGAGTGATGAAGTTGGATCACACCTCTTGGAGGAATCTTGGACTGCTCCTCCACTCTGAACATTTCAAGATCTTTGATTGTCTTAAGTATGCACTTTCTAGTAATTTTAAAACATTAAAAAACCCTCATTTTATACTTAAAAATAATTAAGATAGATAGATAGATAGATAGATAGATAGATAGATAGATAGATAGATAGATAGATAGATAGATAGATAGATAGATAGATAGATAGATAGATAGATAGATAGATAGATAGATAGATAGATAGATAGATAGATAGAAGGGAAATTTAACTTTTACAGGAGCTCAAGAAATATAGAATTATGATATCAAGCAACAACCACCTCTCTCAAACACAAGAATTTCAAAAAAGAAGGAAAAATGGCTGCAGATTGGCTAAAGATGAGATAACAGTCACAAAGAGGCTTGTATTGGCTATATAGCGTTTCTTGACACATTTCTGCTGAATAATTTGTTACCTGAAAGCTCTCAATGTTAGTGTGTCAGAGAGAGGACATGCAGCCTCGGTTTTATCTTCGTTCTCTCTTCTGCTACTACCTTCAGCGGGCTGATTGTGCGTCCCATAGCTAAGCCAGCCTTCTTAATTAGCTTGTTGATTTGGTGGGCATTCTCTTGCAGTGAGGTTACCAGCCCAACATACCACAAGAAGAAAATCAAACTTGCCATCACAGAGTTATAGAAGATGTGAAGGATGTCACTACTCGCATTAAAGAAATGCAGTCTCCTAAGGAAAATGAGTCTGCTCTGCCCTTTCTTATTCAGTTCCTCCGTGTTACCAGACCCATCAAACATATCACCAATATGAACCCGCAAGTACTTATAGTAGTTCACCATCTCCACATCTACTCTCTGAATTGTAACCAATTACAAAATTGGTTCATTGTAGATAAATGTGCAGATTAGGTCATCTGTTGACTGTGAATTAGTTTCGGGTGTTTTAAATGGGTGGGTTTGCAGATATTAGTACTCTACAATGAACTGACATCTCATCTAGGACTAGTTTCTACCAGGTGAGGCTTCAGCTCCCTGCAACTCTGCAATTATATAGTTTTAATTATATAAATAAAATTAAATAATGGATCAATGAAGAATTTAAATGGAATAAAGTGAGTTGTCCATCTAATTTGGGCTGCCCCACACATTTATACCTGCAAGTTAACTTTAAAGGCTATCATTTTTTTCACATATCAGTCACTTTTGATAGATCAAATGGAGGTAAAAATCCTATTGCTGTTTCTATTTTGCCGACAGGTACCGTACTTATTATAAACCCAAGTACAAAGTTGGCTACAAGACTGTGACTGAGCTGGAATGGCGTTGTTGTCCAGGGTTTTTGGGAGAGAACTGCCAAGAAGATCCAACTGGACTTCCAGAAATGATGCCTCCTTTCAAAGGCTCTATGACACCACCAGGGTTAAAGGGTCACCCCAGAGGACATCCAAGGGGGCGTCCTGAACCACACAAGCCCTTTCCCATTGGCCACATACAGCCTCAGAAGCCTTTTCCTGGTGGACACCCTGAGCCTCAACATCCTGCCCCAGGGAGTCATATGCATCCTGGAAATAAGAAATCTTATTATGGTAAGTCTGCAGGGCTATACATTTTCCGTAGGGAGGCTGCATGTCTCTGCCTGTCTTATTTCCTAAAAGGCATGTTCATCCTCCAGGTATATCTTATATCAATTACTTACCATTAGTGATGAGTGAAACAGGTAAGTTTCGATTCCCACGCAGTTTTGCAAAATTTGTTTCAGAGGTGATTTCACAATCGTGACTTGCAAAACTCATTAAAAGTGGTTTTGGAAGTTTTAAAAGGTTTTTTGGGGTGGAAAATAAGGAATATTGCTCCGTAAAAAGCCTCATCGACATGCAAGTGTTACCCATTTTCTTTATTGCAACTACATGATGCAGGTAATTCACTGCACACTATAAAATCCAATCATGATCTGTTTTCTAAAAAGGTAACATGCTGCATATTTTCCACATGAAGTCATGCTATTGTACAGATTACTGTCATCTGCTCTCACTATATGGAAAGCTGGCCTCACCCCACGACCACCCCGCCATTACCTTAAAAATTGCCTGATCCTGTTTAAACACATGACTGTCATCATAATTGATAGACATTGTAGTACGTACAACCCTAACAACCACAACTCATGGCTCATAAATCAACAAAATGTCTTCACATGATAGAAAATGGTTCAGGTGATTTTTTTAAATACAGGTAGACCTTCACTAATCCACTTCCCTAAAATTAGGTTCTTTCCCTAATCTGGCATTAGTGTTGGATTGGTACTAAAATTTTGACTTTGATATCCATACCAGCTTTTGGACCTCAGTACCAATACCAAATTAGTTCCGAAGCAATCTGGTACCCAATGAAGTCGTGGATGCATCAAAGAGATGAGCAGTAAGGGGAGATGGAGTCCCCTGTGAACTCCAAATCGCAGTGCACTTTACACAGCATTTTTCTTCATAGTCGCCACCCTGGTATGTCACCACGCACCACACTGAAGCAATAAATCCCTGTGAATTCATGATTTCTTTGAAGCAATAAGAGAGAGGGGTCCCCTGCGAACACTGCATCACTGTCATAGCCGCCTTCTTCTGTGTCGCACCATGTACCACAATGAGGCAATAATGGGGGAGGAATGACACAAATAAAGTCACAATCGCTTCAAAACAATAATGGGGAGTGGCCCCCCATGAAGTCCAGAGTGCCTAGAAACAATAAGGGGGTGGAGAGGGAGCTTGTGAACTCCCTTTTGCGCTGCAGTGTGCACCACTGTGTTACTCTTCATAGCCGCCTTCCAGGTGAACCATGCCATCGTGCCACACTGAAGCAATAACAGGGAGGTCCATGTGAAGTCATGATCACTTTGAAGCAAAAGGGGCAAAGTATGTCAAGTGAAGCAATAAAGTATGGGTGTTGTGGGGCTTAGGGTGGGGGGATTGAAAGGAAACTTGACGGTTACTTCTAGTCCTGAAAATACCAAAATGTTGGTACTGTTCCCTTTTTTATATAATGGTTTTTAGTACCTTTTCAGCACAGATGCATTACTACATTAAAGTTTTGCTTGCTTTTGCATTTTATGTTTCGGTTTTCTTTATTAACCCATTTATACTGATTTACATGGTGTTTTAAAGGTATGAAGAGAGGTTTAGCTACTGTTTAGAGGTGATCCTTCTATGATCTGGATTTTCACTAATCCATCCCTCCTCAGGTCCAAATGGTGCCAGATTAGTGAAGGTCTACCTGCACTAAATAACAGGCAGACACAAGCAGAGCTAATGTAGGAAAATGCTTCCAGACACAAAATAAACACCTTTCTTCTTGTATCAATCACATGCATTTTACTGGTGAAACACCAATGGTTTTGCAAATTTTTTTGCCTGTGGTCATAATGCTATGGTAGAGCACCTCTAACCATTCTCTTTTAATCTAAACATGAATTAGCTTAAAAACATTAAATAAACAAAGTCCACAGAAGTTAAACATATTGTCGTAGTCCTACTCATTTTCTTCTCCAACTTAATCAACCAGGAAAGTTGGCAAACTTGGAATAGTGGTTTTACTCTGTCTTAACTTAATTCTACCATAAGATGTCTGAGAAGTCCAAGGTCAGAAATAGTTCTTATCACAGTAACATGCTGGAGATATCTTAAATATTTCTTTTCTGTTTCAGCCCGTAAATTCCAAGGACTGATTGGAGAGCGGCTTGACAGAATTGAGGAACAGTTACGCCAGCTTTCACAGTCTTATGACTCTCTCAATGGCATTGTAAATGGGCTAGAAGACAAACTGCGTCTTGCATTGCGAGAGGATACTACCAAGATGTTGGGATCCCTTCTTAGTACTCCACCAAGAGTATCTGATTCTACCATAGGCTTTGGAGTGATTCCAGATGGCACCCCAGATGGATTGGAAGGAGGAGAAGGATTCCCAGGTTTTGGCGATCTATCAGGAAGGGTGACAGAGGTCAAAGATGAGCTGCGAGCCAAAAGTGAAATGCTAGAAGAAATTCATGGAATGGTACTTGGACATGATGGACAGCTAAAGCATTTAATAGAATCAGCAGCAGGAAAACCTTCTCCAATATCTTCACAGCAAGTTATAGAACAACTGTTGGATTCTAAATTGGCAGGGATGCGTTCAGATATCTTTGACGGCTTTGAAAAGCGCCTTACCGCCCTTGAAAATCAATGTGAAACACGTGTTGGGGAAGTTTTGCTACAGTGCCAGCAAGAACGCATCAGTGGGCAGCATGAGATGGAGCAGTCGTTAGATGGGCGAGAAACAGGTTTGAGAAAAGAAATAGGTAACCTACAGACTCAGATCCAGGGCCTCACACTAACAGAAAGCTGCTGCACTCAAGTGTCTAGCCTGTCCCAGAGAGTCTTACTGCTGGAAAATAGTGTGAAAGGGTTGACTGAGTCTCAGTTAGCACTTCAATCCAGTCTCGATGGACAAGCTACCCAGATTGAAACTTTCCTGGATGGACGATTAGAAGAAATAGAGGCCAGGTTGAATGCTTCAGAGACATCAGACCCAGAGATCAAAATGAAAGGGATTGTAGGAACAGAAATAGATGGATTCAAGTCTCTGCTAGATGAAAAACTGAAGATTTTAGAAGACAGACTTTTTGTAGCTGTAGAAGAACTCAGTAATGCAACAGCCCCAGCACTCTTAGAAGGACAAGCTGTACCTGCCTTGGAGTCGGAGTTGGTAAACCTAAGGAAGCAAATAGAAGGAGATCTGAAAGGGATACAGGGTCGCCTGACTGATTTTGAGACAGTGTGCTCTTCAGCTTGTCCTCATGCAACTGGAGACATACAGAAACTACAAACCGAGATAGAAGAGTGCCTAAATGAAGACAAAAGAATGTCGGGTCAATTGGATATCCATGCAGATTACCTGAAGAAACTCAATGTTACATTGATGGAAATCCTGAGAAAGATGTCAGAAGAAGAAGAAGAGGGAGCAATCCATGGTGAGATCACTCTGCTGAAAATCAACGTAAATTCAGTGAACAGATCCCTCAAGGGTCTCCAGGATTCACTCAAAATCTACGCACAAGAGGTGAGCCATGCTAATTCAAGCTGGCAGCAACATGAGCTCAAGATTGTGGATCAAGTCCATGGCCTCCAGAGCCTAGTGGAACAGCAAGGATCCCAAGTGATCCTCAGTGAGCGCAGACTGCAACAGATTAAAGGAGAGCTGCAGAACCTAAAACGCAGGCTGACTGGGGAGGTGAAAGGGTGCAAAAATGTGGCTCTAGGAGCTCAGCGAGAGGTCATGTTGGTGGACGGAAGAGTCACACAGGTTGAAGGGCTTTGTGGAAATTTAGGTGAGCTAGCAGAAGACCTGGAGAAAATCCGAGGTGAACTTGAAGAGTACTCCAATGATTACTTGGCCAGAGTTAATGGAACACTCACTGTGCATTCAAATCAACTTGCCCAGCTACAGAGTGGCCTGAAAGACTGCCAGAACAAAACAGAGGCGCCAGGGCTTACGGGGGACCATTAGGATTAGATGGGGAAGGGGAAAAATAACACGTTTTATATTAAAGGGGCATTTTTGTGTGTTGGTTTTTACTTTTATATTGATTGATCTGTCATTTTTTAACTTATATGGAAAAAGACATAAGTAATATTTTTGAAGAAAGGAGATTTTTAAAAAAATAATAATAATAAAAAGCTGCTATGGGTTTCTACTGCCAATTCACTCTATTCAGTTTTTTAAAATGGTGCTAAAATATTTTGTACTTTTCAGTATTTCTGTGAATTATAACTTTGTAAAAAATGAATTTAGTTGTTTATTGTTCATTTAGAACCATTTGCTTTTGCTATTACAAAAGAACAAAATGCTTTTCTTTTCCAAATTAAATGTTTTTATATTATTTCCATTTGCAAGGTAGTGTCTGATTGTCTCCTGTTTTAGAAAATGTGAGAATTTTTAAAAACATGTCAGGTGAGGCGGGCAGATGAAGTAGATATTTGTGTATTTCTCATACAAATGGAATAAGCTGCTTGTTTTTGTTTTACCCACTCAACAAATCTTAAATTAGTGTCAAGTGCTCCTATTAAACGAGGAAGCTATAATACTGGTGGACACTAGATGTCTCTGTAGAGGCAACAAAACCAAGTGAATGGATGAGAAAGAGAGACAGACATGCAGAAGGGTGCTGGAGTGGGGTTGCGACATATTGATTACCTTATTGACTTAAGTGCTAATCCACCACAAAAAGATGCCAATTGCATAATTAGAAATAAAACCATTTGAGACAAAAATGGGATTTAATAGATTGGAAAGAGCATTGATAGAAGGCATATTGCTATGAATTCTATTCCTGTTAACTCTGTTTTTGCATTCTCTTTTGCATTGCCTCATTTCAAAATTAACAGAAAGACTATGACAATTTGTTCCTACGAGATATGAAATCTGGATACAACTACAGTATAGGCCCCTCCATCTGTGAATTGTCTTCACCTGTTCTAAACCCACTGGAGGTCAAGTAAACATATTTACCGCTAAAGATAATCTATTGCAAATTTGGAGTGATGTGGCAGTGGTGTGTTTACAAGAAAACATTTATTTATATACATGAAAGTATCTCAAAGTGCTTTACTATTTAATGGTTAAACAGAGTTACAAAAGAAAGTAAAAAACTAAAGAACAGTTATTTATAGCAGATTTGATTAGTGACTCATCCTTCAGCCACAGTAACAGTTACTTGGGTTCAGTTTCCAGCTTTGGAATTTGAATATTTGTCTTATGCTTACATGGAATTTTTCCAACATCGTAGAGACAGAGAGCACTATCAGCTCTAAATGATAAGTGTAGGAGGTGATGGCGCAGTTTGTGGTCCCTGGCCATTTCCTGCCTTCTTAATCCTATTATGAGGACTCAAAAAATGGATGCATGGATGTCATAAGTATCTAAATTGTATTAACGTTATGCATTTTTATAGTAGTAGCGCTGCTGCCTCGCAGTTAAGAGTCCAGGGTTTGCTTCCCGGATCCTCCCTGCATGGAGTTTGCATGTTCTCCCCTTGTCTGTGTGGGTTTACTCCAGGTACTCCGGTTTCCTCCCATAGTCCAAAGACATGCAGGTTAGGTGCATTGGCAATTCTAAATTGTCCCTAGTGTGTGCTTAGTGTGTGTGTGTGTGTGTGTGCATGTGTGTGTGTGTGTGTGTGTGTGTGTGTGTGCCCTGTGGTGGGCTGGCACCCTGCCCAGGCTTTGTTTCCTGCCTTGCACTCTGTGTTGGCTGGGATTGGCTCCAGCAGACCCCCGTGACCCTGTAGTTAGGACATAGCAGGTTGGATAATGGATGGATGGATGGATTTTTATGGTAGTTCCTTCATTCATTTTAAAGTCATTTATGCTTCAAACATTTTCATGCTTGCTTTCCAATGGCAGTCAATCCGTGCTTAGGCAGACTCAGACATAGGCAAATACATCCACTTTCACATTATTTATAATAGCTAAAGAATGTGGAAGCATTTGTACGCAGGGAACATGTGCAGAATCCATTTGGACAGCATTCAACTCTGGAACTGATTCAGGACCTGAGAGTTGTGCATCCTGTTCAAAACTTTATATTTAAAAATGGACAGTAGTTCAGATGTCTTAGGTATGAACGGCAATAACTGAATGAAGGTGCATCAATTTATTTATGCTTGCCAAATCTTATTAGCATCTTGTTCAAGGTTGGGTACTTGCAGCCATTTTCCTAGAGAAGCTTTTGCAGGTATGATGCTGAGATACATGTGGTTCATAACCACCTAAACATCAGATTTTTATTTGGAAATCAGTAGATTTTAGTGTCATTTTCTATAGTCTCACGTCATGAGTGCTTCCTGCGTGGAGCTTGCACATTGTACTCATGTCCATGTGGGTGTCCTTCAATTGCTGTGGTTTCCTCCCACAGGCCAAAGACATGCAGATTAGGTGGATTGTCAATGCTAAATTGGTCAAGTGTGTGCATTTGTGTGTGTTCACCCTGCGAGGATTTGCTGCCCTATCCAGGAATTGGTCCTGCCTTGTGCCCGATGCTGGCTTGGATAGACTCCAGCTTCCCTGCAACTCAGGATAGAACAGTTTTGGAAGATGGATGATTTAAGTATCACTTACACCTCACTAAGTTTTATTTGATAGTTTTGTCCTACTAATAATACAAAGAATAGTAAAAGCACATTAGGCAACAGTAGTTACTGTTTTGCAACCTTGTAAATGTAGGAAAACAGATATCATGTATTTAAAATATCCAGTGGATGACAGTGCTTTTCTTTTTAAATTTGTCAATCAAAACGGCAGGCAAAAACATGTCCTGTCTGTGAACATTATTTGGTTGAATTATTATTTTGGTGACAGGGAGTATTATTTTCAGTAGGTGTGTTATCCTCTTGCAATATTAAACAAACTAAAATACAGTATTACTAAGCTGTATCATATATCAATATCATTATTATTGTCCACAGGGTTTCAGCTTTTGATTAGTAAAACAAAGCAGAAATTCCTTCAGAGAAGTGTCAGACTCGGTAACATGTCCATCCATCCATTTTCCAACCCGCTGAATCCGAACACAGGGTCGCGGGGGTCTGCTGGAGCCAATCCCAGCCAACACAGGGCACAAGGCATGAACCAATCCCGGGCAGGGTGCCAATTCACCGCAGTCGGTAACATGTACAGCATGTAAGAAAGGATGCCACCCAACAGCTTGCTAGTTTTTGAAATCAATGAACTCTCTAGGAAAAAATACTGGCCCAAGCTACTTTAAAGGTTTGAAAACACCACTACCATTTTGATATATTCATGTTTCTAAGCTCACACTTACATGCTTGCCAGTTCAGCAAACGCCCTAATGTAGCTGGAATGAACTTGGCTGTGCAGTAGATGTTGTTGTAGTGTTCTTTAGTGTGAAGTAGAGACACAGTCAGAATAACATTTCGAATGCTGTTTATTTTCTAACCCTGTTTAACCAACTCTCTTTTTTGCACCACACCTTTCCCTAAGGATGTCATACATCCCAAAAGATGCAGACCACAGTAATTAATACCTGAACATAAAATAATCGACAAAAGCATTATTGAACAATCATATACAACAGTTGTGATCTCCTTTTTCAAAGAACCCTGGTCAAATCTGTTCAAAAATGTCTTCCTTCTGACTCATTCATACAAGAGAGATGCTTAACCTACATGGAGGTGTTTTGAAGCTTCTCTTGACTGGGCTTTGTGGAACACCAGGAACTCACCAGTAAATATCTCACCCAAGACTAACTTCAAAATTGGTTGCTATTATCCTGTTCCAGAGAAGGCTGAATTTGATTTTCTGAAAATTAACACGAGAGCCTTGTTTTCAGATTACTTATTGTCTGGCACTTCTCCTTAGATCCAAAAATCACTGAGGCATATAAGCCATTACAAAGCACAAAAATCACAATCCTAAAACAGGATGAGACGTTTAGTAATACAGAAAGGCCTCAAAGTAGAATCACTGTTTCTTCCATTTGAGAAGAGTCTTTGAAGTGGTTTGAACATGTAGTTAGGATGCCTTCTGGCCTCTTCCATTGAAGATTAAAAGATATTGACACAGGGAAAGGTCAAGACTTGCTGAAAGGATTATATCTCTCAACTGGTTTGCGAACAATGGAAAATTCCACAGAAGCAGTTGGTTTGGTCTGAACAGAAGGGTGCATTTCCACCATGACCTCAACAAGACAGGTACATAGATAGCAAAGTGATATAAGAGTCAACTGAGTAAGGCTAATGAGCTTAATAATATAGGTGCTACATCTATTTTTGGGTTAACTCCATAACTAGCGTGGCCTGACTCAGAAACAGAGAAAGTGAGTGAATGTTAACCTCAGGGACATTGGAGGGTTTAATTGGATAGGACTGGCGAGCTTTGTTGGGCTGAATGGCCTATTCTCTTCTAAATTTTCTAATGTTCTAATGTGTAAATGTGTATGACAAACTGACATTATCCATTTTTGCTATTAGAACACATGTCATAGCTTAAAAACCTACTACCGGACACTCTTATTAGCAGCTAAAAAGTCTCCACTTCCATGGCATGGCCCCTTACCTTATCTGATAAGATGATTGAAAACCAGATCTTATAAAATCACAGGGATGTCTCTCGGGTGTATGGATTAGATCCCGAAGTTCAAACAAAGAACCATAAATCAACATTGATACATTGATAGACAGAATGTTGCACCAGTGGTCAACCAAGAGGATGGGCTTATACTGTATGTGCCCAAGAAACAAATGGCAGGACCTCTGTTCCTTCCTTTATAAACCTCAACCACACCCTAACTCATTGCTCTTCTCTTATCAAGCTTACAGCTCTCCACCGGGCCTTAACTTCTGCTGCATAGTGGACACCAAGTGTTGTTT
The DNA here is from genome assembly GCF_900747795.2 of Erpetoichthys calabaricus. Classification (NCBI taxonomy): domain Eukaryota; kingdom Metazoa; phylum Chordata; class Cladistia; order Polypteriformes; family Polypteridae; genus Erpetoichthys; species Erpetoichthys calabaricus. Next base: position 104,165,998 of record NC_041403.2, read on the forward strand.
GGGTGTGGCCATAACAAACATTGAAGCAAACACTTTCTGGGTAGAAAAAACACCAAAGGCACATCTTAGCACACTACTAATTGATTTCTTTGACTTTAATCTACTGAGGGATAAAGCATTTCGAGACCATCGTAACATCATGAGCACAATGTTTATGATTACATGACACCTTCTCAGGTGGTGCATAAATAAAAAATAAACAAGATGTGTGCAAAATTTACTTTGTCAAATCCAATCAAAATACAGATAAACCACAGAAATTGAATCCTTGGTTGAAAAAAACATGAAATACACAAAAAGGCACATGTAAAAACACATTAATATAACAAGTTGTGTGACTGAAGGGGACCTTCCTGGCAGGCTCCACACCAAGTAATACATCCAAGAAGCCACAGATGAATAAAAACAATGATGAATTTATTGAAGATAAAATAACCACAGGGAGGATAACACGTAAGTAAGCAAGCAAAGTGCAAATAAAAAATAACAGTCGTAGACAAGCCCCTGTAGGTTTGCCTAAACATCTTTGAAACCCTACCTATCCAGTAATTTGGCTTCTCCACTTTCCCCTTTTCATCTCCTGTCTGCCTTTGTCATCGTCTGGGTTCCACTTTTCACCTACTGGCCTCAAAATCTCCTACCAGTTGAAACTTCACCACTAATTATCTGCCTGACTCCAGAATCACTTAGTTTCTGCCTTGAGGTAATGATCAACCTCTTCGCAGGATCATTTCTAACCCTCAGGGACAGACCAGTTTTGGCTTCGCATGATACTTATGGCAACCAGATTCCCCCTGAAAGAATACATGACAGCCCCTCTGGGAAAGCAAGGGGTTATTGGAGAATGGGGACTGAGGGAACCGGTTTTACAATACAGTAAACAAACACATTTGCACGGCTCATACACAAAACAACTATAAAGAACCAACAAATGCAGCCTTCAAAGCCACTCATAGAATAAATTACTTTATTGTTTGTGTAATTTAAAAAGACAGGTTATGCACTTCCTGGGGGTGTATTGCTACATTTTAATGCTAACTATGACATGGCTTTCCCACACGATAGCTTAATCTGCTCTATATATATAAAATCCTAAGCCTAAAAGTACAACGATGACGTTTTTAATGTTCCACTTTTTGTCACGGTTTAAATCAGGCTTATTTTAAAAGATACATATATATGTTTGGTATCATTCTTTTCAGAATTTATCGAACTTTAATGTGATGCTGTTAGATTTTCAGATTCTTTTTCCGTTTTTAAATTCTAAACTAAGAAATATCAAGAACTCACATCTCGCAAGACGGAACTTTGTGCCAAAAGATTTAACCACGCCAAGGGCCGAAAATAAATGACAAAAAGCAGATGACAAAGACAGCTGCTGTATAGGTTTTTAAATGTTCGAAGCGTTGTGCGAGATATAGATCACGTGGCATGGCAGCGGCAGCAAGCCAGCAGCTGACTGAGCAAAGAGGAGGTAAAAAACAAACATTATTTTTTTCCCATTGTATCACCGCTCAAGAGGGGGTTTCGGAGGAGCGACTGCATCTACTTGGGGTGCGTTCAGCCCCCTTCTTCATAATGTGATTGGCAGAGATGCGAAGTGGCTGGCGAGCGAAGCGAGCAGGGGGGTTGGCGAGCAAACTTTAATGTGATGTTGTTAGATTTTCAGATTCTTATTCCGTTTTTAAATTAGAAACTAAAAAATATCAAGAACTCACTTCCCACGAGATGGGACTTTGTGCCAAATGATTTAACCACACCCGGGGCTGGAAATAAAACACAAGCAGTAGGACAGCTGCTGTACAGGCTTTTAAATGTTCGAATCGTCACACAAGATGCAGATCACGTGGCACGGCAGCAGCAGCAAGCCAGAAGCTGATCGAGCAAAGAGGGGGTAAAATGAAACTATTTGTTTCCCATTGTATCATCGTTTAAGAGGGTGTTTCGGAGGAGTGACCGTGTCTCCTTGGGGTGCATTCAGCCCCCCTCTTCACAACACGAGCGGCAGAGACGCGAAGTGGCTGGCGAGCAAAGTGAGCGGGGGGGTTGGCCAGTGAAGCGAACAGGGGGAAACTCCCTAGTTCAAATATAAAGCCCTCTACAGCCACTCAGACTGAATTTTATTTATGCTTCTGAATGAAAAGCCAACAGCCCTACGCTTGCATAAATTGTGTCTGCCTCAAGTAAGGGTATACCTGGCACACTTACTCTTTTCAATATCTTTCTGTTTTTGTCAATAATATACTGAGTAATATCTCTGTGTCCTCCATGGGAATTTGAACATATACCTACAAATATTTGGATAGATAGATAGATAGATAGATAGATAGATAGATAGATAGATAGATAGATAGATAGATAGATAGATAGATAGATAGATAGATAGATAGATAGATAGATAGATAGATAGATAGATAGATAGATGCCAATTAAAGGGCATTCCCATTCACTTGTGCCAGTTCAGAAGCTTATCTATAAATGGCAAAGAATTAGGTGATAAAGATATGATGGGTTCCACCTTTCTCAGTCACTCTTCCTTTTTCTCAGCTCCTTTTCTTCATTACCTAGTCACATGGAGCTAGTACTTATCTCACCTGCATCCATGCATCAATAACAAAGCAAACACATGCACATCCACTCACAAACTACTTAAGCTCAGTGCATGAAGTAAGCCGGTACTCACTGACACTTTTACGTTTTGTATTGGCACATTTACATTGTGGTGTTTTTCCATGCATACCGCCAATGTTTCAGGTCTGCTACTGCTCACGAGTATGCTGTATTGGCAGTTCTCATACTCTCTTTTGTACCATAATGCCACAAATGTTACCTATTTGCTGTTGTAGGTCTCCTACCTAAAATCTCTCCATCTCTTAGCTTATATATTGTGACCACTGACCCGACAACAGTTACTTGTTTTATTCTACCTTTACAGGTCCTTCTAGAATCATTCTGCAAAGCACATCACAATTAAAAGAATAAAAGTCTTCCTGCATCTGTGTTCTATTCCTCTTCCTCCAAACAGGTGTTGTCCTCTGTCTCCTGGCTCTAACTCCCTGAGGTCTTTTTATCTAGGACCTGGAAGTACTTCTGGCAATAGGGCATGGTCCATTGGAAACACTTCCGGGTCATGTGGCAGTCCCACAAAGTAAAATTCACAGATCTCAGCAGCACCCATGGCAACACCCACAAAACCTCAAAGGGCCACCCTCCTGGAATACAGATCCCAGCATGCCCTGCAGATGTCCCTATTAATGCCATAGACCAGGGATGTTGCCATTTTGTGTCTCGAGGGGGCAAATAGTTCATAAATTTTATATCCCCTTGTTTTCCATCATAATACAGTGCATCCAGAAAGTATTCACAGCGCATCACTTTTTCCACATTTTGTTATGTTACAGCCTTATTCCACAATGGATTAAATTCATTTTTTTCCTCAGAATTCTACACACAACACCCCATAATGACAACGTGAAAAAAGTTTACTTGAGGTTTTTGCAAATTTATTAAAAATAAAAAAATTGAGAAAGCACATGTACATAAGTATTCACAGCCTTTACCATGAAGCTCAAAATTGAGCTCAGGTGCATCCTGTTTCCCCTGATCATCCATGAGATGTTTCTGCAGCTTAATTGGAGTCCACCTGTGGTAAATTCAGTTGATTGGACATGATTTGGAAAGGCACACACCTGTCTATACAAGGTCCCAGAGTTGACAGTTCATGTCAGAGCACAAACCAAGCATGAAGTCAAAGGAATTGTTTGTAGACCTCCGAGACAGGATTGTCTCGAGGCACATATCTGGGAAGGTTACAGAAAAATTTCTGCTGCTTTGAAGGTCCCAATGAGCACAGTGGCCTCCATCATCTGTAAGTGGAAGAAGTTCGAAACCACCAGGACTCTTCCTAGAGCCGGCCGGCCGTCTAAACTGAGCGATTGGGGGAGAAGGGCCTTAGTCAGGGAGGTGACCAAGAACCCGATGGTCACTCTGTCAGAGCTCCAGAGGTCCTCTGTGGAGAAAGGAGAACCTTCCAGAAGGACAACCATCTCTGCAGCAATCCACCAATCAGGCCTGTATGGTAGAGTGGCCAGACGGAAGCCTCTCCTTAGTAAAAGGCACATGGCAGCCCGCCTGGAGGTTGCCAAAAGGCACCTGAAGGACTCTCAGACCATGAGAAACAAAATTCTCTGGTCTGATGAGACAAAGATTGAACTCTTTGGCGTGAATGACAGGCATCACGTTTGGAGGAAACCTGGCACCATCCCTACAGTGAAGCATGGTGGTAGCAGCATCATGCTGTGGGGATGTTTTTCAGAGGCAGGGACTGGGAGATTAGTCAGGATAAAGGGAAAGACGACTGCAGCAATGTACAGAGACATCCTGGATGAAAACCTGCTCCAGAGCGCTCTTGACCTCAAACTGGGGCGACGGTTCATCTTTCAGCAGGACACCGACCCTAAGCACACAGCCAAGATATCAAAGGAGTGGCTTCAGGACAACTCTGTGAATGTCCTTGAGTGGCCCAGGCAGAGCCCAGAATCCGATTGAACATCTCTGGAGAGATCTTAAAATGGCTGTGCACCGACGCTTCCCATCCAACCTGATGGAGCTTGAGAGGTGCTGCAAAGAGGAATGGGCGAAACTGGCCAAGGATAGGTGTGCCAAGCTTGTGGCATCATATTCAAAAAGACTTAAGGCTGTAATTGCTTCCAAAGGTGCATCGACAAAGTATTGAGCAAAGGCTGTGAATACTTATGTACATGGGATTTCTCAGTTTTTTTATTTTTAATAAATTTGCAAAAACTTCAAGTAAACTTTTTTCACATTGTCATTATGGGGTGTTGTGTGTAGAATTCTGAGGAAAAAAATGAATTTAATCCATTGTGGAATAAGGCTGTAACATAACAAAATGTGGACAAAGTGATGCGCTGTGAATACTTTCCGGATGCACTGTAGCTCCCGGCATGGCAAGGATCTTCAACTGAGTCCTTCTGGGATGTCAGTGTCTCCTCTGCGCCGTTGGCACCTTCTGCCCATCTCTTGGTTGAGGCAGGGAATGTTCTGGCACAGTATTGGTTTTCCTGTCACAGTATTGGTTTGGCTTTCCAGTTGGGTAAAGAACCTTGAACTATCCAGGTCTGGTTGCAATCTCATGCTTACCTTTTTTAATAATATTTACTTAATTATGTATACTTATATATACTGTATATATATATATATATATATATATATATATATATATATATATATATATATATATATATATATATATATATATATATATAGTGGGACACTCCCCAAAAGTACTGCCTCTTCTTTTTTTTCACTTCAGCTACTGACAGGAAAACAGATTACTCAGGGAGAAACTGATTCCGACACAAGGATATGTTGCCAATTTCACACAGACACATCTGAGCTGGGAATTTCTGGTCTGGAGGCAGCAGGCCTCAACACCTACTAGAACTGAATTTAACTTCACCTGAAATATTAGCCATCGGGCAGAATGCATGATTACCCCCATTGGGACACAATGTATAAGGGGCAACATGTTACATGTTTGGTAAAATGCAAGTAGGAACTTCACTATTCACGTGCAAATGAACTGAACTTGGTCACATAGTTTAAGAAACTAAACATTCTACATAAAAATTAATAATTGATTTTGTTACAAAATATACAAAAATTCTGAAAGCTGTCCACTTACCATGGTGGCCACAGGGTGTCAGTCAGCTAAACTAAATGAAAGGAACCGAGCCGCTGTGAGGAGTGCCAGAGTGAGTGAGTCATCAGTTGTATAACTTTCACTTGCTGTCAGCAGGAGTTCATTTTTTATTCCTCTTCTGTTTCTTTTCTTCACCTTGAAAACCACCTCCTTTTAGACTTTGAACCACAGATTCCTTCGCATGCCTTTGTGAGGCGTCTAATTTGTTATTCCTGCCCAGGCTTGAGAAAGCTGCAGGATATCTCCATTAAATAAAGGCTGTGTGTGTAGAAATGATAATAAATAAACTAAGGGGGCTGAGTCTTCTAAAGGAAAGTGCTTGCTTATCAAGTTTGGTGACTCTGCTAGAGTTTACCTTTTATTAATCATCAAGTTCCCTGGTTTTGTGTAAATAGTTTACTTCCAGTATTGTAAAAGCTTATTACTATTATTTGAGCACTCCCTTTAACTTAACAGCCTCTCAGAAGGCTCCAGCAGGGCACAGTGCATTCACCACTGCTTGGCCATTACCCTCTAGCCAGAATCCTATTCAGGATACAGAGTTGTGGTTTTTTTTATTCTTCTTCTTCTTGCCAAAGTGTATTGCAGTGGTTTGTGTTACTGCCTCATAGCTACAAGGTCCTACGTTCTGGCCTTGCCTTGGTAGAGCATTGAAATGATTTCTGTGTCCACTTATGTGGTTTACCACATATCAAAACCTTCAGTTCGTTGCTCTGGTTTAAGTGAATATGAGAGTCTCCATGACTCCATAATGAAATAATTAACTTTGGAAAATAGAAAGAGCAGTGACTGGATTATATGATGCCACAGTTTTCTCCTCCTCCCAGTGCAAGATGTGCTGAGAACATGGGGGACGACAGTGGTTTGGGGAACCACCACTCCCATAGGAGGGTCTAAAAGGGAATCCTTCCTATGTAGGGAAGGCTCCTGGACTTATGATTTAAACACTTTGAAGCCAATTAGTTTAAACAAGCCCAGCAGCTTACAGTGTTCCTTTAAATGTAATGTTATTTCCATCAGTTTCATTCGTCGGGTTATACTTGAAGCACTCCTCGGTGTGTTAGTGATGATTTTGTAGCAGTAACCTCCCAGCTGGTCAATATTCCTTGATACTCCAGCACTGGTCTGTTCTAACACACTATTGTCCAGTATAATCTTTCTTTTGTATGTTTGATATTTGGCTGTGGAATAACCTCAGTTTTTAGATATTTTTACTTGTATAGGATGTTGTCCCACAATTTAAAGTCAGTTCATGCTGACGAGACTCTATGATCCTTTACAAAGGGATTGAGTGGGATCTGAAATGCAACATTCAGTTAGTCTACATGTAGCTGTGATTCTTTTTGGACTATTCCTGTTGGTCAGTGAGCATTCGGCACCTGAAACTTACTTTGGAGACTCAGTGGGAATCACGACTGAGATGCAACATCTACTATACCTTGACTTTCATAATCCATCCTTACACAAGATCTTTCCACAGACACAGTATTCACACAGATCTATTGATGGACTAAGTGCTGTTTCCCTGATTACCTTTCATACTACTGGATGCTAGTGTGGGTGCATTTGAATTATTCTCCAAATCAGGGGTGTTTAATTATTTTTTTTTCACATAATTTAGAACACCTGACTAAGACTTGGGGACAGAGTACAATCACATTGAATGATACAGACAACAGACTGTAGAGATGAGTGGACAGCTTTTAAAATCCATACGGAGAGCTGGTGGGTCTGGATTTGAATGTTGAGAAGCTTGAAGCGTCAAGAACAAGATCTTTTTGTGTTGACTTCTCTATGGAATTGTACATCTTCAGGGTTTCTTCCACAGTCCAATGACACAATGTGAGGAAGCTTACTAATTCTATATTGGTCGAACATAGTGTTTGAAGAGACTGTCTTGCAAACATTCCTGGTTTTGTTAATGATTTTCTCTTGTTGCTGCTGGGATAGGTTCCGGCTTCTAGTGACATCACAATCACTTTAGAACCAATCACAAAAGTAGCAAATAACTTCTTAGGCTCTTTTCTAGATAGGGGATAGGAGGAAATATCAAAAACAACTATGCAACTCTTACCTCTTGTAACAAAAATTACATACAGCAGCAAAATATGTAAGCATTAAACATGATGTTTTGTACAGCTCACAGACTATTTTATTAGGTACATGTTGCTAGTACCAGGTTGGACTTATTTTTACGTTCAGAACTGCTGTAATTCTTCATAGCATAGATTCAACAAGGTGCTGGAAACATTCCTCAGAGATTTTGGTTCATATTGACATGATAGCAGCATGCAGTTGCCGCAGATTTGTCAGCTACACATCCATGATGCGAATCTCTCGTTCCACCACATCCAAAAGGTGCTCTATTGAATTGAGATCTGGCGACTGTGGAGGCATTCTGAGTACACTGAACTTACTGTCATGTTCAAGAAACCAGTCTGAGATGGTTTAAGCTTTGTGACATGGTACATTATCCTGCTGGAAGCAGCCATCAGAAGATGGATACACTGTAGGCCTAAAGGAATGGACATGGACAGAAACAATACTCAGGTAGGCTATGGCATTTAAACAATGTTCATTTAGTACTAAGGGGTCCAAATTGTGCCAAGAAAATATCTCCCTCACCATTACACCGCTGCCATAAGCCTGAACCATTTATGTAAGGCAGGATGGAGCCATGCATTTATGTTGTTGATGCCAAATTCTGACCCTACCATCCCAATGTCATAGCAGAAATCGAGAATCACCAGACCAGGCAATGTTTTTCCAATCTTCTGTTTCCAAATTTTGGTGAACCTGTGCGAATTGTAGCCTCAGCTACCTGTTCTTAGATGGGAGTGGCACCTGGTGTAGTCTCCTGCTGCTGTAGCCCATCTGCTTGACGTGCCGTGCATTCAGAGATGCTCTTCTGCATACCTTGGATGTAACAAGTGGTTATTTGAGTGACTGTTGCCTTTATATTTGCTTGAACCAGCCTGGCCATTCTCCTCTGATGTCTGGCATCAACAAGCCATTTTAGCCCAGATAACTGCTGCTCACTGGATATTTTCTATTTTTCTGACCATTCTTTGTAAACCCTAGAGATGGCTGTGAGTGAAAATCCTAGTAGATCAGCAGTTTTTGAAATACCCAGCCAGCCTGTCTGGCACCCACAGTCATGCCACATTCAAAGTCAATTAAATCACCCTACTTCCCCATTCTGATACTCAGATTGAACTTCAGCAAATTGTCTTGGCAATGTCTACATGCCTAAATGCATTCAGTTGTTGCCATGTGATTGGCTGATTAGATATTTGTGTTAACAAGCAGTTGAACAGATGTACCTAATAAAGTGGCCAATGAGTGTATGTCTCTGTATGTAATTGTCTCCAACTGTGCTGTCATGTTTCATTCTTCTTTTTTAATGTAAATGAAGAATTATCGTGAAAGAAATCTAGAGTACTTTGACCTTTGATGTCACCATAGGACTGGAAAAAGAGTGTAGAAGCAGAGGTGGCAGAGTTAGTTTTTTTTTGGTGATTGGAAGATCAGAAACAAACGATAAAAGGTGTACTCAGTATGGTGACAGTCCTAGGTGTGTAATTGTTAATGAGGAGATCATCAACAGGAACTGAGGGAAAAAAAAACTTTGTTAAAGCAAACCTGGGGATGTTTTGAAGACCCTCTTTGCAAGTAACTATTTAGGTCAGGTTAGGATAGAGAGCATGCACTGGTACAGCGCATTGCCACACCCACCACACGACGAAACAGTTTGGGATCCTGGTTGGCAACCCGCCAAGCAGACACGCGGTCCAGTCACACCCTCCATCTATCTGTTGCAGCCAGGTGTTACGTGGGTGTCAACTTGGCATGGTCCAGCCACTTGGGTCTTCAACAATAAGGATCCCTCAATCCCTCCGGGAATCGTGCCACATGGCCATAGTGTCGTAACTGACGCTCCCTTCACAATGCAGGTAATGTGCCTCATTTTGGACTCCATGATAACAGTAACTATTGATCCAGGTTAATGGTTTGCAGTGAGATTTCGAATGCTTTAGGGATCACTTTTATTTTTTTTTAACCTTAAGTTTCCAATCAGATGAACACATTTAACATACGATATTTAATGTAGAGTTTTTGGAATTTGGAACTCCTTAAATTGGAACTGTGTTTTGTGTTCCTTGTCTGTTGATTGTTAATTTGTAATTCTATATATTTTAATGTTTTGTTAATTGAGAATATAACTGTTGCCAAACTCACATAGTATAAATTCAGCTCCTGTTCTTTATTTAAACTCCCTTTCAGAGTCTTTTTATGTAGTGACCGGGTGTCAAGTTGGCATTTCACTATTCGTGCTTCACCCTGTATGTTTCAGCTGAGAGACCTCTGTGGCAAGCTGTTTGCTTAATGGAGCTGTCTTTACTTTCCACCCAGTTTACTACCAATAAAGGTGGTCTTTGTGCCCTTAAAAGACCACAGTTAGACAAACAATGAACAATCTAACATCCTGGCTTAGTAGCAGTCAGACAATGAGATTGGCTTTAACCTTTCATTCACAAACTCTATTTAGCTGCTTGAAAACCAATAACAGCAAGTGCAAAGTGATACAGTATATAGAATTATACAACCTCGATGTGTTAAATCTTCAAGCAGTTCAACTAGGAACAAAAAGGTGCTGGTAATCATTCCAAGATTGCTCTGTTTCTTAGTTGCAGATTATACCTTCTCATTCGGAAAACAAAGAAAAGATCTTTCTGAGGAAGAGTAACAAGGCTCTTTAAAAAAGTGTCCATATTTAAAAGACAGCAGCTTCTCTTCCCCTTCTTAGCCAATGAGCACTGTCACACAAACACGTATGTGGATCACCCTCAGGGCTCCTTTAAAGTATGAGATACCACCCTGGGTCGAGAAGGAGCACTGTAGCTAAACATTTCTTCTCATTTTCCTTCCACAGCATTGAGAAGACACAAAGTAGGGGCACCTGACTCTGCCCTTTCCGATTTCCTGCCTGTTATACACATGGTCAATGGAAGGAGGCGTCCCTTTCTGAACAGAGCATGACACAGGATGGAGCTCCTGCGTGACTCACCAAACAGACAGAATGATCTGAAGCCCAATTCGGCTACATTGTTTTTGTTTGTTCCCAATTCCTCCACACCATTGGGCACATGTATTTTTGCTTTAATTTTGTTCGAAGTAAATGGGGACAACCGGGTTGGCAGCCGAACATTTATTGTTTGGGACTTGTGATTCCTCACTTGACCAAAGGACATAAAACAGGACACTCTGACTCACTTAGCAACAGAATCTCATCTTTGCTATGTCTCTCTGCATGTTTTGTAAGTGCTTATTGATTATATATTGATTGATTTTTTTATTTAATATTTTTTATATGTTATTTATTTATTTATTCTTTATTTTTTGTTCTTTTCTAAGTTGTTTTTCTTTTTTTGTGTTTTTTTTCTTTGTCATCCTTTACTTTGTATTTTAGCCAGGGTTTCTTCCCTGGCTGGGGCTATAATGCAGTTTTCGTTTATGTTAACATTGTAGATTATTTAGTGTATGTTTAAGCATTTTTCATTATGTGTCATATATTTTGCGGGATGTCCCCCAAGTATCAGAAGCACCTCCCATCACTGTCAAAGGACTGCCTTCAGCTCTATAAATGCTGGGGATAACCCACAGTCTCTTGTGGTTCATTGTGAATGTGCTTGTGGTGTGGTGAGTTCTCTTGAGTTACAGTAATCCCTCCTCCATCGCGGGGGTTGCGTTCCAGAGCCACCCGCGAAATAAGAAAATCCGCGAAGTAGAAACCATATGTTTATATGGTTATTTTTATATTGTCATGCTTGGGTCACAGATTTGCGCAGAAACACAGGAGGTTGTAGAGAGACAGGAACGTTATTCAAACACTGCAAACAAACATTTGTCTCTTTTTCAAAAGTTTAAACTGTGCTCCATGAAAAGACAGAGATGACAGTTCCGTCTCACAATTAAAAGAATGCAAACATATCTTCCTCTTCAAAGGAGTGCGTGTCAGGAGCAGTGACTGTCACAGAGATAGAGAGAAAAGCAAACAAATCAATAGGGCTGTTTGGCTTAAGTAGGCGAAGCACCGCGGCACAAAACTGTTGAAGGTGGCAGCTCACATCCCCTCCGTCAGGAGCAGACAAAGAGAGAGAGAGAGAGATAGAGAGAGACAGAGTTTGTTTTTCAAGCACAAATCAATACGTGCCCTTCGAGCTTTTAAGTATGCGAAGCACCGTGCAGCATGTCGTTTCAGGAAGCAGCTGCACAAAAGATAGCAACGTGAAGATAATCTTTCAGCATTTTTAGACGAGCGTCCGTATCGTCTAGGTGTGCGAACAGCCCCCCTGCTCAATCCCCCTACGTCAGGATCAGAGAAAGTCAGTGCAAGAGAAAGAGAAAAGTAAGCTGGGTAGCTTCTCAGCCATCTGCCAATAGCGTCCCTTGTATGAAATCAACTGGGCAAACCAACTGAGGAAGCATGTACCAGAAATTAAAAGACCCATTGTCCGCAGAAACCCGCGAAGCAGCGAAAAATCCGCGATATATATTTAAATATGCTTACATATAAAATCCGCGATGGAGTGAAGCCGCGAAAGGCGAAGCGCGATATAGCGAGGGATTACTGTATTTCTGTGCTGTTGTGAGCTAGGGAGTCCCAAAGCACAAAGTCCCAATAGCTTTGCAAGCACTTCCAATATTGCCCATTTTGGTTGGGGGCTACATATTCAAAATCTAGATAAAAATGGGCCCCACGGAATCTTTATAAAATAAAAGATTTATTCTTTACAATAAATATTCCAATCTCTCCAAAAAGGAATTGCTTGTAACTCAAGGGATTCCAAAGCAAAACAAGTTAAAAAACAGTGCAGCATAGCAAAAACACAAAAACTCACCAAAATACTCCCTAGTACATTTGGAATGAACGGCCAAGGACTATGGGAGACCCTCCGGATTTACAGGGTGGAGGAGGGCAGTTCCTGCCAGTGACTGGCAGGTGGCCCCGCCTCTTGGGGACCACCTACAAAATACCTGGAACATCACCAAGGCATAGTATACAAAGCACATAACACATGAAAGTAACATTAACATAAAACACTGACCCAGAGAAAAGAAAAACTGCTTAAAACAAGAATATGAACCCCACCCAGGGGAGGCGCTCTGGCTGATCGTTAGCAGGTGCCTTTGTGATTCTTGGATTTTTTGACCACTTCTGCTCTGTGTTTTGACCATTCTTGGATGTTGAATTGGGACTTTGTAATGGGAATTGTCTATTTTGAAAACATTGCCTTTATTGCTACAGTTATCCTCAGAGCTTATTTTTCCTTATTTTTTATATGTTTATTTTTTTTGTTAAAATAAACCTTTTTTTTCATTAAGATTTTTCCTTGCCTTTTTGTGTGACTGTCCAGGGTTGGCAGTTTCCTACTCTAGTAAACATTTTGAGCAATTATTGGGACTTTTTTGCTTCAGGACTCTCTAGGTCATAACATTTACATGAAAAGGTGCCATAGAAATATATGCTGTTGTTGTTGTTGCTAGCAGAGTGCACTGACATTTTTCAGTTTCTCAATGCATATTGAAAGTATGCACAAAAAATGAAGGAAAATATTATGAAAATCATTATCACTCAAACTCATAACTAGCAAACTCACCCCACATCTCAAGATTAGTTCCCTGGCTCATAAGCAACCTGACTATGCAAAACACCCTAAAATCTCCCTTCCAACTCTCCCAGCATACACTGTACTCCTGATGACCAAACCCACACTAAAGCCCTATTACTTGACATCTGTCAGATGAAAAGGTTAAAGTATTCCCTATAGAGTGACCAACAATAACACCATCAGTCACACTTTTCTGTATCTGCTTAATTAGGAACTGAGTCACAGATGAATGGTGCATGTCCCAAAATCAGGACACAATCCACAAACTCAGAATACATGATTAGTTTAATCCAGAGCACATGCATACTACACATATTAGAGCAATTTAGTGTCACTAATCAATATATCAGAAAGTCTTTAGATTGTGGTAGGAAACTGAAGTTCCTAGATCAATGAATGGGAGATCATGCACATTCTACGCAAAAGTCACCCTGCTGGAAAATAAAGGTCCAGGTGCTATTAGGTGACAAAATTGCATGCTGTACTGCCATGCCACCATCCATATACATACAACTATTAATGGACATTAATGGAGTTAATGGACAGTTGAACATCTGTGGCAGAGCGACGGGAGCTCAGCAGGCTCCTATCAATTATGGAGAACTAGGGGGCTCCGCCCCCTGCTCGCTTCGCTCGCCAACCCCTGGCGTTGGGACATGACAAAGAGTGAGATGTATGAATTAGATATAGAATAGTGTGCAGCTTTGGATGATGCGCATAGAAATAACAAATAGAGTGTTTGGCATATATTAATGTTTTATTGGAATATTTCTTTGTATACAACATTAGTAGTAAAGATGGTGTCTTGTCCTTGAATGAGTCTTCCTTGGCAGGGATCATTTATAATTTTAACTCTAACGTCAGATGAACGTCGAACACGTGAGAAGGCAACATTGCGTTGGAATGTAGGTGTGTTGTTTTTATCAGGACGTAAATATAGAACAATATCTCTATGAAATGGAGGCTCACCATCTTTACTTTGAAAGACAATTGCCACTTCATTAACGACGGGCAGATTGTATCGTCTTGGATCTTGTTCTTTGTCCTTTATCAAGACCAAAGCAATTGTAGTTGCCGCTATACCTTCTGCATTTGCTTTTGTATTTGCCTCCTTTTCAACTTCATGTAGCATTTTTATAGACTTAGCTAATGGGTGATTGTTTATGACATGAGTGACGTTTCTCATTATAAGCTCTGTGCATTGTTTGTTTTCAGGAAGGTTCATGTGTTGATAGATTGCCTCATCTGGATCTAGGATGTAGATTTGTGCATATTTGCGTTGTTGATTTGTTTCAGGGTGCACTGTTCCAATGCGATGCAATATTTGTCCACATATGCGAAAGCAGTATGGGCCATTGCCTTTTGGTGGCCTGATATTTACTCCGGTAGATGCAAAAGCAAATGAACTATTGTAGGATCTAATGCAGTTCATAAAGTTTTTACTTTCAGGCACATCGTTAGTTAGAAGCTTCTTTAGATATTCAGGATCTGAATGTAAAGGAGGCAGTCTACTCTGACCTTTTTGACAACAACGTGTAAATTCATTATTTGTATTGTCAGTTGTTTCTTCTGTGAAGTTAAGTGAATGACAATGATTGCAAATGACAGTAATTAATCCCAATGAATTTTCCTCAATAGTGGATGTAGCTGCTGAAATATATAAGGTGTCATCAGGCACGGGTAAGACGCGTGTCAAAAGAATTCTCAGAGTCCAGGAGTTCGTTTTAAAGGTATTTAGTGAAAGATAAAAGCAAATAGTCCATACAAGAATAAAAGAAAAAATAGTTACACACGTAGAATAAAAGACAAAAAAAAAGTAAAAAGTAAAAAAGGTATCTTCTTTAAACTTAGCCTTTCTTGAAAGACTTTAGCTATTTCTATACTTAAAGATTCTTAATTTCTTCTTCTGTACGCCTTGGCGTACGGTGCGGGACTTAAGTAAATAAGTTTTCTTTACTTGCTATTTCTCACATTCAAAGAGCCCGTAGGCCGGTTGGCACAGTGCAAGTGCCCAGGCACGGTGACGTGCGATCACGGTTAAAAACCGTATGCCTCTGCACCTTATACAAGGCAAGGCTATCACTAGCTGAATGACTAATAATGTTTACTCCAAGCTGTTAAAAATGGTAAGAATATACCACTGCGAATCTATTTACGGGGGTTATAGGAACTTTCCGTTATTTATGCATTGTCATCTAAGAAATATTCATGAGTCTTATAGAACAAGGAAAATGGCTCTTACACATCCGGCCCCTAATTGTTTATGCTAGGGCAGAAATCAATTACTTTAACATTACTTACTAAGAGCCTTCACTACTTTACTAAACTTATTCCTTACTTAAATTAAGAAACTTAAAATTTAAACTCTACTGTAAATTCACATACACAATGAAAAAATAAGCATGCAATTAAGATTCAATCATTTAAATTACTTGATCCTTCCTGGATCAGGCACAGTTTGTTCACAGGTCTGTCCAATGTGTTGTTTTTAGTTTGCACGCAAACCCTTCTGACTGCACCTTTGGCATCTGGCATTGTCTTGATGACTCGACCCATTACCCAGGAATTGCGGGGCATAGCTTTATCTACAATTAAGACAATGTCCCCTGGTTCAAAATTTCTTCTTGGTGTAAGCCATTTTTGACGTTGCTGGAGTATTGGTAAGTACTCTTTAGTCCATCTTTTCCAAAGTAAATCAGCCATGTATTGCATTTGTTTCCAGCGTCTTTTTGGATATGGATCCTTTTCTGATACGAGTTCAGGTGGTATTTCAGGTTGAGTGTCCATCAATAATATATGATTGGGTGTGAGTGGTTCCAGATCATTAGGGTCGTTTGATGTCTCTGTGAGGGGTTTGTTGTTAAGTATTGATTCTACTTCGCACATCAACGTAGGAAGGTTTTGGTCATCGAGGGTTTGTTGGTTTAATGTCGAATTTAAAATCTTTCTTATACTTCTGATTTGTCTCTCCCAAACTCCTCCTTGATGAGAGGCTGATGGTGGGTTAAAAATCCATTCGATTTCTCTTTGCATCATTTCGTTGCTGATTTTTTCGTGCTCCAAATGTTTTATAGCCTCCCTTAGCTCTCTTTCTGCTCCAATAAAAGTTGTTCCATTGTCCGAGCGTATGATTTTAACTCGGCCTCTTCTACTCTTAAACCCGAGTATGGCATGTATGCAGGAATCTATGTCCAAATTATGCGCGATCTCTATGTGCACGGCTCTAGTTGTTAAACAGGTGAAGATTACTCCATACATTTTAACTTCCGAATCTTCGGTAGTAGACAGGTCCTCTTCTTGATTCCAAGCATATTTCTCTTTACACAGTTCTCTTAGAATGAGCTTAGCAGGGAGTATGACTGGTGCTAAAAATCCAAGTGGGTTATATATTGAGCTGACCGCAGACAGAATACCACGTCTTGTAGCGGGCTTATTTTGCAGCTTTACTTGAAACTTGAAACTGTCAGCTTGTGTGCACCATTGAACACCTAAGGCTCTTTCAACTGGTAACAAGTCATGACTTAAATCCAGGTCTTTTTGATCTATTGCTCTGTCTTCTTCAGTGATTGACAGCAAGACTGCTCTGCTGCTACCTGTCCATTTTGTAAGATAAAGTCCTCCCTTTGAGCACAGGGTTTGGAGATCTTTGGCCAATTTTATGGCTTGTTCTTCTGTATCAACTGACTTTAAACAGTCATCAACATAGAAATTATTTAACACAGTGTTAACTGCTTCCTCTGGAGTTGTGCCTCTTAAGGCATTCTCTTTTTCAAGGGTTAACTGCTCAGTGAGTACCTTGATGGCATATTCTTTGTCTAAGGTGTCTTTCATGAAAATTTTGTAATCCTCATGGAATGCTGGATACTTTGTAAGTTTCCTTTTAAGTCTAAAAGAACATCGTTTTGCAACACAGCGATTGTGTAGCACTTTAAGAGTTTCATCTTTAAAAGGCAGATTAATGCAATAATGTCCGTTCACTAGACTTGCAGTATCTGAAGCTATACGCATGAATTTAATGTCCTCCCAGTCGCGTCCTGAAAAGTCTGTATTGTATTGCTGAAGTAGCATTCGTTCTGTCTCCATTACTGTCACATGATTGACTGAATAACTTTGCAGTCTTTCTTTGTCCGAGTCCTTCATCAATCCATTAACAATCCACTCTTGGAATGTTCTCACAGCATAAAGTCCTTTATTTTTGCTATTTATGATTTGCCATGGCTCTATGACTTTGCATGCACTTGTATTTAACAACAATAGAATTGTAATTACAATATTACTGCCTTGGTCAACATTTATCTGGGGTAGATGCACATCTTTTAAATAAGACAATTTCTTGACATCTTTTTCTGTAGGGATGTTTTCCCTTTTTGCTGGTACAGAGTTCAGTGTGAACACGTCTGGTGTATCACAAAATGTATTTTCTTCTATTGCACGGACTTGTAACTCCGTTGAGACTGTAAACTTTACTAATTCTTGTCTATTTACTTTGTCTCTTTCTACAGTGCTGATGTAGATGTGAGAATTTCTTTCAGAAAGATTTAACTGCTCTTGCAAACTTTCTGTGCAAAATGTAGCTGAGCTGCTAGAGTCTTTTGGAGCAGATGTTTCTACATATTTTTCACTCGTTTCAGACTTAACTTTAACTGGAGTCACGCCTAAAACACACTCCTTACCGGCCCCGGTATCAGTACAAGTCTCTTGCGGTTCAACAAAAATTTGGGCGGAAGGAATATTCTTCTCATCCGACTTAGCGTTCTCTTTAGGAGGTGTGGCTTTAACGTCGGTCTCTTTTTCCTTATTTATATGCAGGATTATTGGATGTACATGAGAGCATATTTCGCATATAATCTTTTCTTCACAGTCTTTACTAAAATGTCCTTGTTTAAGGCACTTAAAGCACATGCCTTTATATTTTAAAAAGTCAATTCTACTTTCATAAGTTAGTTTCTGAATTGCACTGCATTCGTTAAGATCGTGATTTTCATTGCAAAAAAAACAGAGCTTACCGCTTGTACGTTCAGCTGTCTCCGCCTTTTCGACTGAGGTGTCTGTATCTCTTTTTTCGTTTGTAGCAAAACTGCTTTCTCTTAGGACGTCTTCCAAAGGATACTTCTCTTGATCAGTTTTGTCATTTTCCTTCTCGAAGGTATGGCTCTGTAGAGATGAGCTGCACACGGGGTTCAAAGCTGATGTTATCTGTTTGTCCAAAACGTTCGCTGGATCGGCGAGAGGGGTTCGCCTGCTCTTCGTACTTTCAATACTCTGAACTTTGCATTGCCGCGGTGCTTGTAGATCTCGAGGAAGTTTACAAACTTTAATACGAATGTTATCTTTACTTTCAAATTGTTGTCCGCTTTGTAAGTCAGGTATAATGTTTTTATATTCGTCAGGAGAGATCGCATAATCGCTCTGACCTTTTCCATTCTGCAGCTGGTTTCCATAAAGACTTTCGATCTTCATTCTGGCTTTTTGATAACCTTCTAACGGTGACAAATGTTTACAGTTTTTAACAATCTCGTGAGGTGTACCTTTAGTATATTGTGCCAAAACGTCCAATTTGTCTTGCGGATTCTCAATCACATCGTCGATATCTCTGTCAAATGCTCTTATAAAATCCACATATTTCGAGGGATCGCCGTCAAATATTGGGATTTTACTGTATGACACATAAGACACTTGAGTTATATACTGTTGTTCTTTCAGTTGATCGTGACACTGTTCATAGTGCAATCGCTGAAGAGGTGCTGGTGTTTTATTTTGTTGATCATAAAGCTGTTGCTGAAAAGGTGCTGGCGCTTTATTTTGTTGCTGATAAAGCGAATGCTGGGGATTATCTTTACTTTCATGTGGTTTTACATCTCTTACATCTAATTTCGGGGTGACGTTATAGGGATCTAGTCTCTTTGGGCTACGATTGCGCCCTTTAAGCGCTTTCAATTTTGCGTCGGATTCTTTAATGGCTTCTTCTAAAGCCAATTGATCTCTTTTAGCTTTCAGTTGCGCTTCTTCATGTTCTCTTTTGGCCTTTAACTCTATTTCTTCCATATCTAGAGCCTGTTGCTTTCTTTGGTTCTCTGCTTTAGCTAACAGCACAGCGTGTGCTGTTTCGAGAGATCTGATGACACTACTAGAAGTAATGTCATCTTTCATTCCGTAATCCTTAACTTGGTTAGCCGAAAACTCAGGTTGTTGATGGAGGCTTTTATTTTGTCGTGCATCAAATATCCATTCCGTCGTCTTTCCACAAAACGTGGTTATAGTTTCCATTTTAGAGTCAACGTTGGTTTGTATCAGTTTCCTTGCATCTTCGGTGTTCTGGATGGATAAAATTTTGACACTTAACTTTTTGTATTCCATTCTCAGTTTGGCGAATTGATTTTTGAAAATTAATTCTATGTTTTCACAGTTATATTCATTTTTTTGTAAATCCGTTATGTTCTTCATGGAATCAGATAATTGTCTATATTTGTAATCCATTTCTGATTGAAGTTTGGTTGTCGCTGTATTGAACGGCTTTCCGTCGTCATGTAGATGGTCCTCCATTATAGAAACGTCATATTCAAAACGACTTTCATTCACGCCTAGCAGATGTTTCCTCTGGATACCGGATACAGGTGCCATGACGATTTTATTAGGTGTTTAAGCTCTTTTATAATTTACACAGTCTCGCGAGGAGCACTAGCAATTCTCAAATATGTCCTACTCCGATGGAAAACAAAGATAAAAGATACCTGTTGAATCTTTTTCAAGTCGTCGATGTTTTCTTTCGTTGCAGTCCGATCTCAAGCGTTGAACATACAAACTTGCTTTCTTTTGTAATCCAAGGAAATTTCAAGTTTTCTTTCTTAGGTCGATTTCAATCCTAGGCAGTTTTGAACTTTAGGCAGGTTTTTAACTTTAGTGTAGCTGCTGAAATATATAAGGTGTCATCAGGCACGGGTAAGACGCGTGTCAAAAGAATTCTCAGAGTCCAGGAGTTCGTTTTAAAGGTATTTAGTGAAAGATAAAAGCAAATAGTCCATACAAGAATAAAAGAAAAAATAGTTACACACGTAGAATAAAAGACAAAAAAAAAGTAAAAAGTAAAAAAGGTATCTTCTTTAAACTTAGCCTTTCTTGAAAGACTTTAGCTATTTCTATACTTAAAGATTCTTAATTTCTTCTTCTGTACGCCTTGGCGTACGGTGCGGGACTTAAGTAAATAAGTTTTCTTTACTTGCTATTTCTCACATTCAAAGAGCCCGTAGGCCGGTTGGCACAGTGCAAGTGCCCAGGCACGGTGACGTGCGATCACGGTTAAAAACCGTATGCCTCTGCACCTTATACAAGGCAAAGCTATCACTAGCTGAATGACTAATAATGTTTACTCCACGCTGTTAAAAATGGTAAGAATATACCACTGCGAATCTATTTACGGGGGTTATAGGAACTTTCCGTTATTTATGCATTGTCATCTAAGAAATATTCATGAGTCTTATAGAACAAGGAAAATGGCTCTTACAGTGGATTCCTTATTGAAGGCGTTTTCAGCCATTTGGCGTAAGCGTTTAACAGGTGTGTGGCGTTGATGTCCGCGACGGGCATGTTTTGCTTTTTGCGTTTGATTGCCTTTTTGTTGCATGTCCATTATTTGTGATGCGCAATTTTTTTCTTTTTTTTTATTCGCCTCCGCTTTGCGCAAAGTCCGTTTCAGTCTACGCCGTGCATTGTTTGTAGCGAGCCTTGTCCGTTTTTGTATGTCGGTCATTTGAGCTTGGTGCTTTTCGCGTCTTGCTTTTTTTTTCTGGCAGTTCATTTGCGCGTTGTTCACGTCTCCGTTCATTTATTCTGTCTTTTCGCTCCCTTTTTTGTATGTCTGATACGCGAGCTCTTTCGGTTTGAAATCGTGCTTCTTTCGATGCAGCACTTTGACACTTGCGTTGAATGCGTCTACGTTCATTGTGTCGGTCCATTTGGGCACGTCTCTGTAACGGTGTCACTTGTGCTTTGCGTTTTTTGATCCAAGACATTTTTTCTCCCTGTGTTTCAGAAGCGCGTTTTATGCGCCGCCGTCTATTTTCTTGTTTCTTTCGTGTTCGTGTGTTTGTTCCCGTTACCCTTTCCGAATCGTTTTGTACCCGTGACCGTGTATTCATGACTTGTTTCTTTCTCAGCATGCGAAATATGGATAAGTAATAAGGAGGATCGCACTCACTGTTAATATGTATCCTTTTCTGCAGTTGAACGGTTAATAGTGCTTTATTGAAAGGACATCCACCTATGCTGACACCTATGCCGACACCTATGCTGCCTAGTGTGAAGGTGTCGACGTTCACTTTAGAATATGTGGCTTTGGGTGTCACTTCTTATGGATGTGTGGGGGGGATTGTTGTTGCGCGAGCGTCTTCTTTCTTTTTGTGTTCCTGTGTCTTGTTTGAATCCCCCTCTTTGTGTGTGTCCCGTCCCTTGCTTGTAGGGTCTGTGGGGCGGTTTTGTGTTCTTTATTTTTGTCTTCCATGGGCTTGTTGAATCCCCCTCTTGGTGTGTGTCCCGTCCCGTCCCGTCCCGTGCCTGTAGGGTGGGGGGGGGGGGGGGGGGGGGGGTGTGTGTGGTCGTGCCTTGCTGTTGTGCGCTCGTATGTTCTTTTTTTTTGGTGTGTCTAGTTTCGTGTGCAATGTGTTTCGTGCTTTCCCCGCGTTTGACTACTTTTTTATGTGCCTTTTCCTTTTTTCGGTGCTTGTTGCGCCTCATTTCTGTGACTCCTTTTTGTATGTGCTCACTCCTGTTTTCTGTGGTCTTGTCCGCCTCTCGCGGCCCCTCATCCGCCTTCGTCGCCCTCTTTTGTCCGCCTTTCTCCGACTCTCGCGGACTCTTTTTGCGCCTGCGCCTCTCGCGGACCCTCATCCGCCTCTCTCGCCCTCTTTTGTCCGCCTTTCTCGGCTCCTCAGCCGACTCTCGCAGACTCTTCTTGCGCCTGCGCAGTACGTCTTTTTGCAGCTACGGCCCATGGCCGGATGTGCCTGCGTCCATCATCCGGTTTAGCATTCTTGGTTAGTAATATGGATCCACTGCATCCACTAAATAGTATCATCTCCAGACAGAAGAGCAGCTTCAGCGACAGACTGCTGTCACTGTCCTGCTCCACTGACAGATTGAGGAGATCGTTCCTCCCCCAAACTATGCGACTCTTCAATTCCACCCCTGGGGTAAACGTTAACATTTAACATTATACAAAGTTATTGTCTGTTTTTTACCTGCATTATTATCAATCTTTAATTTAATATTGTTTTTGTATCAGTATGCTGCTGCTGGAGAATGTGAATTTCCCCTTGGGATTAATAAAGTATCTATCTATCTATCTATCTATCTATCTATCTATCTATCTATCTATCTATCTATCTATCTATCTATCTATCTATCTATCTATCTATCTATCTATCTATCGAGTATTTTGTGCCATTTATCCATTATCAAACCTGCTTGGTCCAATTCAATGTCTGTAGATTTGGAGCCTATCCTGGCATCATGTGGTGCAAGATTGGAACCAACCCTGGATAGGTTGGAAGTCCATCACAGGGCACTTTCATACATACACACACCTACACTCCTTCATATGGTGCCAATTTTGAATCCCCAATAAGCACATCTTGCAGATATGGGAGAAAATGTGAAGTATGAGAAGGAAAACTGACATGTACATGTGGAGGCCATGTAATCTTTGGACAGACTCTTCATATGAGATTTAACATCAAGAATCCACAACATGAGGCCATCAACACTACCCACTCTGCTCATGGTTATAATAAATATTGAAATAAAAAAATGGGTCAGAATTGCAAGCAAACCTCCACCTTCCCACTCTAAAATTCCTCAGGCAGTATTAAAAGCATACGACAAAAACATTACTGCATTGCGTAAGACTGGAAAGACAAGGGTATTCCAGTTTCTTTATACAGTTTTCATGTGATTCATTTGTTTTATAAATAATTTTTAGCCCTGAAAGAATGAATGTATTGATTTTAGATTATCCTTTTGAGTGCATGCAGCCGCTCTTTGACTGAAGGACTGATAGATGCTTAGGAACCTGATATAAAAAAGAGAATTGTGAGGAGGGTTCAGGGAGAGTTAATTTGGGCAATCAAGTAAGCCATCAAAGACCTTGTGACTTTCAAGTGATGATCTTTAGCTAGCCCCTTGGCAGTAAGAGAATGACTCATTGTTCCTCTGTGTATGTGGGGTATGTCACATGCTAAGAGAATGGGATCTCATCTTGCCTGCTGCAACAGAGACTAGAAAAGTGGGATGCACAATAAAATGAGCTTCACCTTAAGAACCTCTGAGGATGTTTTGGCTATTGTAAAGGTTACCTCACTCCATATTGTGGAAATCCTTAGTAAGTCCAATTATGTGTTACTAGTGAAAAATGTAGAGCTACAGCAAATAAAAACCAAATTAATGATAAGACACTGTTGATACTTCTTACATTTTCTAAATAGCTACAGTACTTCTTTCAGTTCATCTAGAAGTTGTAATGTATTTTATTACTTTGGATGGCTCATCTAGACCAAGCAGAAAGGTTTCTTTTTTTGGCAACACATTCTTTTATTCTCAACATGATAAAATACAGCTTGACATTGAACATGTTGCTGATGTAACTTTGCTAAGTAGTGGTCTTCAAAGAAACATCCATGTATGGAAGTAAAAGCAATGCTTTTATATGGTTGAAAGTTTTGAGTATTTGATTATTTTCTCGATTGTCACTGTTCATTTCAGTCTCTGCGTTTTTCTTGGAATGTGTTTCCAGGATTTTGCCTTGCATGCCTATGGGACATTGTGTTTTTCCTTTGCTCAATCACTGTATATTCAGGGTTACTTCCTACTTGGCTGTGTGCTTCCGCATCTTGTCTCCTTACTCTTTCTCATTCATCATCACTTACTTGCCTTCTGTTATTTGTTTGATGCTCAACAGATATCACTTCTGTACTTTGCATCCAGAGAGCTCTTCTGGGTCAGGTGGAACCTCCCTGTGACAAGAGCCTGCTTCCAGCAGCTCCCCCTAGTGGCACCCGTGGACCCCAACCGGGCTGCCCACCAAAACTACAACTCCCGTACAGCCATGCAGTTGTTTGAACAGGAAGCATGCCCGAGGGATATCTGCAGCCAGTGTACTGGGGAGGCACATGGCTCTGGGAAGCAGTCTCTATAATGACCTCCAGACCAGGAAAGGCACCACTAAGCATCCCAGTTAGGATGCCCTTCCATCCAAGTCCTTCCATTAAAAAGGCCTCCTGGCCAAGTAAGGCATCCTTCATCCCGACCAGGATGCCAGCCACCCCATGTTATTTATTAGAATGGTCATAGCCATGTTGTTTACAGATGCAATGCCTGATGCCAGTCCTGTGACACAAGAATCACATGACATATTATCTCATTGCATTTTCCCTATTTAAGAAGGAAGTGTGATCCTATGTGTCATCCTAGTTTTGAATTCCTTTCCATATTTTTCTCCATTCTGTCTAAAATAGTGAATACTATAAGCCTTGCAGTGTTTTGCCTTGTTTTTTTAATTTAATTACTAGTGTTGTACTCTTAATTTGGTCATTTCATTTTCCTTTTGTCTCTTCTGGTATTCAAACCCCTATCTGTTCTTTACACTTTGATTGTTGCTTGTTCCCACTCTTGTCCCTTCTTCTGGTCAATTTTTCTTTAATTGTATTATTCCATCACCTCTGAAATGTGTCAATAACTAATGCAAGTAAGAAAGTCAATGTAATTCAACTACTACACAAGTTAGATAATTAAAAAAGTGATAACAAAAGCACTGTGTGTAGCTGGCAGTAATGTTCATGTAATAAAGTATATATAAAAGAAGGTGCAAGTACACATAGGGGATGGGCAGTCAGCACCGGTCTTGAGGACCTGAACCTACCCTGATATTGTCGTTAATTCCTTCATTTTGTTTTCGTGCATACTTTCAATGTATTTTGAGAAACTCTAAGATGTCAGTGCACTTTGCTGGCAACAGCAATATTTATTTCTGTAGCACATCTTCATATAAATGTTATGAGCTAGAGAGTCCTGAAGCATGAAAAGTCCCAATAACTGTTCAAAATGCCAAGGGGGGAACTGTCAACCCCAGCTAGTCACACAAAAAATAGAACAAAAAAACTAAAAGTGCTTTACAAAATGTCAAAGAAATAGTTATAAGAAAAGAAAAGCAAATTAAGGCAGGTAAGAAAATAATGAATCAATAACAAAAAACAAATCAATGCAGGCTTACCTAACATGAATATATAATTAATAGAAAGGTAGAGCCTTGATATATATAATTGGTTTTTAAGTCTCTAAAGATCAGTACAATGATGATGTCAAATGATTGGGAGGACATAAAAACCCAGATAAGCTGGAGAAAAAAAAAAACCAACAAGGATTCCAAGGTTAAAAAGACTACCCAGTTCCCATTAGAAATTCTACCTAACATAAAGTCATTCCTCATTGTTTCCAGACTTTGTCCCAGATAGACTTAAATCTTGTATTTATAGAATGTGCAAGGAGACTTAGTGAAAAAATGAAATAAGCAGGGTTGTCTATATAGAGCTTCCATAACTTATATTATTTATAAGTGGTGGGGGTTTCAGGCCACCATTGGATTATGAAATGAGGAGTGTGAAAGTTGGCAGGGCATGGATGTGCACTGCGAGGTGTTTTTGCTCTCGTCCAGAAGCTGGTTGGGATAAGACACCAATGGAACCATCCAGTAGAAGATTAGGTAGTAAAGATGGCCAAGGGAGGAGAGAAGAAGCTGCTCCCAGGTTGAAGCCAAATATAGATGGCAGTTGTCCATTTAATATATGTCTTTATGCCTTCCAAAGGGTCAGGGATGATTTGGAACCATTGATCAGCCAGATGACTGTGATCCCTGAAGCAGTCAAGAACTATACTTTAAAAGAAACCCCCTCCTTCCTATAGCCAGGTGAGTTTGACGTCAGGAGCAAAGTGGAGGCCAGGACTCACCTGGCAAAGTGGTGGGGGAAGAAGAGAAATGAACACCAGTACTGCTGGTGAGACAGGAAAGAGGTGAAGAAAGGTGGGCAGGGTAAGTTTTTTTCATTTAATAAATCCTTCGTTGCTGGGCTTTGGAGTGTCTGTGGGCCATTCTGAATGTGAGGTCTGCTCAAGAGTTCCAAATCCCACTGAATACGGAAAAAATATATATGGTCAATTAAGAAAGAGCAGGAGCAATATCAAAGTCAGGAAAGGAGTAGAGAATTAATGACAATAAGGGGAAAGAAACTTTCTTTGTGATTTTGGGTTAAAACTGACATTGGTGAGGTTCAGGTTACTTTCTTTTAGAGTCTGGAATCCATTAATCTTGGAGTCATCTATCTTGGAATTTACTTACGTTTATCCAGTCCCAGAATGGAGCAAACCAACGAGCACTAAACTTTCTTTAACTGGGGGATCTTGTTGTTGGCTGTCTGTTCAACAATCATTCCATGTTGCCACATGTCATTTCAAGTAGATAATATAAAGAACCAAACTGAATTTTTATATTAATGTTCAAGATAATGTTCATGTTATGTAGTTTCTCTTGCAGTTTGCTTACTTCTCTTATTTGTTATATTTGAGCATTTCTCTGTTCACTATAAAGTTCTCAGCTGAGAGTTGGCTTTGTTTTATTTATATAATTATAATTTTATTTTACTAAATCCCTTACATTTTCGTCAATTATTTTATTAAGATAATTGTTAAGTTAAGGGCAAGACCTCAGATTTAGCAATTGCCCTGAAGTGCTGCCGTTAGACACTAAGTGTGTTCCTGAGAGCTGTGTATTAGGCTCTGCAGTGGTTACCACTGCTCACGTTCAGTGGCATGAACCTTTGGGGTTGTGTTTATCTTCTCCTTTTCGTTATTCTCGTAGTAATTTTATCTTATGACCTTTTAACCATTTTGTTTAGGCTCTCTCGGGTTTAGACTTTTGGCTTTGTTACCTTGGTTTTGACTTTTGGCTATTGCTTACTGAATTTTGGGGCTCAGTATTTTAAAATGATTTTGTCTTTTTGATTTGGTATTTTTATATTTGGATTTTTTTGGACTGTGGACCTTTTGTTTTGTAATTAATTATTTGCTGAGTTTTGGGTTTATGGTTCCATCTTTGCTTGGTTCATTTTGGATTTTTAAATGTTGAGCTCTAGTTTTGGTTTTTCACTATCCTGTATTTAACTTTTCTAAATTTGTGTTTTGATTTTTTATTTAACTCTTACAGGGCTGATGTTGACTTTTGTTGAAATTTAGGGGTAGAGGAAGGTAATCGGCTGTAAACTGACTCTCTTTACTTGAAGGAAAGTTACGTAGCTTTGTTGATTTGACCTCGATTCCCTGCGTGTGCATGAGTAGTGAACAGTAAACAGCCTCTAAAATGGCATCAACATCTGGCGAGACTAAAGCAAATGTGCAAACTAAAATACTCCATAGATGTTTTTCGTATTATCGCTGAATGTGACTCTGACTTTTCAGACTCTGAGTTTGATGCAAGTGACCAGGGGCCTCATGTATAACGCCGTGCGTAGAACTCACACTATAACATGGCGTAAGCACAAAAGCGGGATTGTGCGTACGTACAGAAAAATCCAGATGCAGGAATCTGTGCACACTTTCACGTTCTTCTACTACATAAATCCCGATTTGCGTGAAAATTAACGCACGTGCACGCGCCTTCTGTCCCGCCCCAACTCCTCCCAGAATTACGCCTCTTTGAATATGCAAATCAATATAAATAGCCTTCTGTGAAAAGACAATGGGAAAAGCACGGGGAAAATATAAGAATTTCAGCGAATACCAAGTGGAGGCAAAGGAAAAACGTACTATTTGTTGGTTTAAACAGTGGTATAATCAACAAAAGGAAGCTGATCGAGTGACAGAGTGTTGGAGAAACTCGAAGGCTCAACTTCACAAAGTCGCACAGTGTCCGAAATAAAAAAGAAATCACATATCAAAGTCGCCGTGAAAAAGCGAGTCGTAGCCCACCGTCTGAGTGTCATATGAAAGCTTATTAGGGTACAGACAAAAAAAAGGCACACAGTGGGGAAAAAAGCACGAAATGTCAACTTTAATCTCGAAATTTCCACTTTAATCACGTAGTTTATTTTGCCATTAAAGTAGAACATCATAAACTTCATCTTAAAATCGTTTAATTTACTAATTTCTCAAATCCCATTGTATCTAAAGTGGCATGTTAAATGCTTTGTTCTGTATTTGATCTTCTATGTGCTCTATGTGTATGAATCACTACCTGCTTTTTAAATGAGCTTTCTCTTTCTCTGACAGGACACATAATCCATTACATTCGTGATATTACAGCTCTCTGAATAATTAAAATACTGAGATGTATACGTGATATCTTTTTCATGATGATAGGAATGAAAGCATGTTATTAAACATGGGAACACGGTGGCGCAGTGCTTGTTCATGTCTCACGCAAGAGGCTTGCTGCGCCATGCACAACCTTCAATGAAATAATTTATCACAGCAGTACTGTCTCTTTCAAACGTACTAACCTCCAATTCCGGTCCTTACTTTTCTTTCTCCAAAAACTCAATCGCCACACAATAAGCTCTGTAATAGACGTGAAGCCATCTGTAAGCTTAGAACTTCGATTCTTCAAAACTTTTAAGGAACATTGAAATATCTTAGTAGTACATGTTTAATTATTCTATCCATCTATCTTTCCAGTGTCGCGTCAGCACCAGCAAGAATACAGCGCAAGGCAGGAACAATTACTGAACTAGCTAGCGCTGCGGCACCGTGTCCTCACATGTTTAATTATTAACAATACAGATTATTTAAATGAAGTTAAAATTTTATCTGTATAATATAATCAACATGTTTTGCTGCATTTCGTCTTAGAAATGAATACCGTCATCACATGTAAATACGCGCTTTATAAAGTGGCGCAGGTTGTGCAATATTATAACTGTAGTGCAAGTTTACAGTGAGGTAATTGTACTTATAAGTACAAACAGTTCTACAAGGAGCACTTGATGGACTGATTTAGTGCGTTTAGAGTTCTTGGGATGAAACTGTTTCTAAACCGCGAAGTCCGTACAGGGACTAAAGCGTTTGCTGTGGCTCAGGCAGCATCTGCTTCATGCTGTGTACCGATAATTCTCTTTCCAATCAGCTGCTGCTGTGATTTCCCACTCAGATACAGTGATATAAATACTCCGAGTGGTGCAGTGAGAGTAATGTGGAAAAAGATGATCTGCTGTGGCAACCCTTAACGGGATCAGCTGAAAGAAGATGCAGTGAGAGTTACAACGCTAAAGCAGTTATGGTATTTGGAATACTATGGCTATTCCCTGGACCATTATATTGCTACAGGTTAATTACAATCAGATGCATTACACTAATAAACAATATGCAGTTAATTTCAGTGTATTTATAAAGCCGCGCCAGGAATGTGGATTTAAGAAAGAAAGGGTGATCACACAGGAACAGTAGCACTGCTTTGACACTGGGTGCCGCCAGTCTGCAAAACTGGGCAGATAAATTGCGTACGCCAAGGAATGAGTTACCGTGGAAATGTGCGTGGCTTTACACCAAGTTTAGGTTTTATACATCGCGATTTGAGCGTGGAAAGGTTCGTACGCAACATTTCTGTGCGTACGCACCTTTTATACATGAGGCCCCAGGAGATGGATATCAAAAATGAAAATGAAGTACCAGCATCAGCCCATCGGTCCCCAGCTGATTGTGGTGCTGAACACGTTCGTGTAGCTCAGTGGTAGTCAACCTGGTCCCTACAGCCCACTAGTGGGTGTTCCAGCTTTCATTGTGGGCGGTAGCGGAGCAACCAAATGGCGCTGCGATTACATACTAATCGACTAATTTAACTATAGTAAATTGTTTTATAAAGATTTATTCTGCCAAACTTAGCAAAAATCCGACATAAAGTACTTGGTAAGTAATTATTATTATATGCTTTAACTTGCTGTAACTCTGCTTTATAAATTTTATAAAGTAAAGTTACTTCCCTACTTTACTTTAGAAAATTTTACTACTAACAGAGATACAAAAGTGGGCGGTAGGTATAAAAAGGTTGACTACCCCTGGTGTAGCTGATACGCTTACAGCAGCGTTCGCCTAGTTCACCTAGGAGGACCCCACCTTATGATGACAAGAGATGCAAACCATATTGTGTTGCACTGTGAGTGCCACCGTCGCCCACCTGCTGTGCGAAGACGGAGAGGTAGTCAGCCCGCCGTGCATTTCTGCTGGCCAGGCGCCAACAGCAGCCCCAGCACATAGAGACAGACATTTTATGTTGATTAATATGTGAAACCAGTGCAATGAGTTTTTTGGAAAAAATATTCAGCGTTAAAAGCGTTAAAGAGTTAAATACATTTAATAATGCAAGTTTGTGATCAGGGTTTTTTTTAACAGTTTACTCTCTGTTATCATAAGACTATCTGGCAGCAGTGTTAATTAGTAGTTTAGAAGCTACAGTATCTTTTACAACTTCTTCTTAGCTGTCTGATTGTGAAAACTGACAATATTAGTCTCTTAGATTCTTCTAACAAGAAGAAATGCACCTATAGTGCACCTTAGCTTACTGTCATTTTTTTACATGTACTCACCCTTGGAAATCTGTCTCAGCCATGTAAGGTCAACACTGACAGAACCACAGCTCATGATCTGCCCACAGGTTTCCACCACCACAGAGAGGACTAACAAGGAATTCTACCAGATTTCCTACAGGATCTGGGTTAACGAGGAACATCTCCCTAACCCCTCGGTGATTTTAGTGTCAGCAAGCAATCAGGTTGTAAGTGACCGTGACAAGGCCATGTCACAGGGCTTCTATTAGGTAATTATGCAGAGATTCATAGATGTACAGTAGGTTCCTGGATTGAACAGTTTTTTTCTTACCTTGATGTCTGAAGCAGTGCAGGATAAGACAACCTAGGACAACAATAAGAGATAGAAGGGAGCCTGCATGGAATTGAGCTCCAAGTTCAGACAGCTGCCAAGCATTGCGCATGCATAAGTGGAATGGAAGTTATCACTATGGAATAGCCGTGTAGCTGTGAGAAATGAGAAAATAAGTTGCCTGCAGAAAAAACTGAGCACAAAAAATATATCTACACAGGGTATTACAAAGGTTTCTAGATGGGAGAATTGTGCGAGTGAATCGGTGTCTGGTTGCAGCATGTGTGTATAGCTGAATATCTTAAAATTACATTTCTTAAAATGAGTGCCTGTTTAAAGTATGCAGCTCCACGAGTGAGGCAACGTGCAGTCCCACCGAAATCCTGTGGATGCTTAAAATCACACTCAGACACCAGGTAGATATCTTCTGAAGGTGCCTTGCTGTCTGTGTAGCAGTGTCCCTCTGAATAGTCTGAATGAGGGAGTTAATGTGGAGTCGCATTTTGTGGAGTAATGAGTGTGTGCCTTCATTAGCCTGTACAAGAAAATCTTCTGATTTATCCCAAAAGGAGAAGGTGGCACACTGCTAAGAATCAAGGAGGCATTGTTGTCAACATGGACATCCTCTATTTGCACCTACTGGTGAAGTCCCACATGCTCTTGTTAATGCAGCATGGAAGATTGAACAAATCATACAGATCACACCCTTTCAACAGTTAAGCTCATTTACATAACACATTTAAATATTTTTTCATTTTCATTAATAATTTTTACATAAACACACCTCTGAATTAAATATTATGTAAAGTCACCAACTAGTTAAACATATTAAAAGTCCGAAGTACAGTATAAGAAATAAGACTTCTTACTGTATAGATAGATAGATAGATAGATATGTAAACTGTTATCAGAGAACAAAGCACGAAGTTAAATATTACACATGAACTAATTTTCTAGAGACAAATGTGCTGGTACAAACGAAGTCAGGATGTCTTAACTTAACAGGCAGGTAGTTTCAAGCACTTTTTCTTTTCCATTACAATACCTTTAGAGAGAACGGCTGGAAGAGGGATCAGTGGATTTAAAGTGCTTACATTTTATTTCTGAAAGTTTTCTTTTTCAAGAAAACCTTTAGGAAGAAAGATGGAAAAGAATCTGGTTTTTGATTTTTTTTCTCAGTTATTTTTTTATTTCTTCTTGGGTTTTTTATTTCAGATTATTGCACTTGAAAAGAATGATTAATAAGTGCTTGCATTGACATGAGACTGTGATTTTTGTGGTTTTTAATAAGAAGATTGATATTTTTCTACATCCGGTGTCTGTGTTCTTCTCCACCACTTTCATGATCCTCACTTTCATGAACTACAATAGGCTTGATTTCCATGTACTGTATGCTGCAGTCTTTCAGCACAGAGCCTCACAGTGAGATAATAACAAACTGTAAGAGTTAAATGAAAACATACAATATATAGTCCTTACAGCAAGCTTCATACACTTTTCTTAAACCATGCTTGCATCTATTGGTGGCATTTTCTTTTTATAGATGGTGTGAGTGCTATGCAGCATGGACTGGCATCCCTACCTCAGATGGAGGATGGTTCCCTCTGTACTTGACTGCAAAATCATTCTGCACGTAGAGGACATGAATACGTAGGATGCGGGAAGTTTAGAGGAACTGGTAGTGACCTTTTTCTGTCTGTTTCTTTCTCCTTGAACGCTCTTGTTATGTTTATGTTGTAACAACAGAAAGAGACAACAACGTTCATAAATGTTTGGGGAGCTTCCCTGTATAGTGTGAGCTGGTCCGAGAAGCCAATTCAGACTGTTACAACAGAATGAGACACAATGGGACAATGAAGGCAGGAAATGGCGGAACTTTATACAGAACTGGCAGGAAGTGAAGTACAGAGGAAATGAGGATGGAGATGGAGATGACGTTGGAACCATAAGCCAGAAGTGACATCATCGGGTTGGGACGGAAGATAAGCAATCATTGCGGAAGTGAGACGATCTTATGGAGATGTTCTTCTGGAGGTTTTCCGAAAGTTACAGACTTTATTCTTCTGTTTTTCTGCTGGATAAGAGAGGGAGGGGTTAGTGCTCTTTTCTTGTTCTATCGTGCTTTGTGCTTGGCTGCCCCCTAATTGCGCATGTGTGACAATGTTTAATTAAGTTATTAAACTGTAAAGTGTGTATTTTTGCTTCAACTGTGCACTCACTATCAGTTTGATGTATGAGTCAGTTTAGTTGTCGCTTTGGCTTCTTTGCTGTATCAACTGAAAGTGAAGAGATAACAGAGGGCAAGTGCTGATCTTTGAAACGGATAAATCTTTAAAATTGTTGCACCCTTCGTAAACGGTCTGAGGTATGCAGATTAGATTACATGACTTTTCATTTATTCTGTTTTTCTGTGAAATAGGTGTGTGTAAAATGTTTATATTTTATTTTTGTTTATAGATTTCACAGTTCTTGTGATGGTGTAATGTAAATAAACAGATATGAAGATGGAGAAGTAAAAGAGACACTCTTAAGACTCTCTGCGTCTTGATTCGAGAAAACTAGGGGCTGCTACACCCTGCCTGGAAGGGAGGCCATAAGGAAAGGACAGAATTGGACTGGTGTCCCATTTGGGTTGGGGGCTAGTACCTATACCAAAGAGGAGGTTTGGTAAGAGGAACAGAAGGTGCCTGCTGATCAAGGTTAGGTGTTTCCCTGGCACACATGGTGGCAGCATCCCACTGGTGAATCACCCTTATGAAAACCAACAGGGCATGTTGGGAATTACAGTTCATTGGAACAACCCTGTCTGCGTTTCTAGGTGCCACCAGAGGAAGCTGCAGGGAGCGATGCACCTTATTTGAAGTGTTTCTGCATGGCCAGAAGTGCTTCCAATGTGCAGTGCTGTAGCACCAGCAGTACTCCTGGGCCCAGCATAAAAGAAGCTGTTTCTCCTGTATGGTAGTCAGAGCCGGGTGGAGGTGGATAGAACTGCAGTGGAGGTGTTGAAGATGGAAAGGAAGCCTGCACCTGTATTATATTACTTTGGAAGAGGATTTGGATGTATGTGGAGGTACTGTGTATAATGAAACATCTTGTATTTGAACCCAAAACCGTGCTCTCTAGTTATGTCTTGGAGATTGGAGTGCTGCCACGTTCCGTGTTGGTCACAGTGGCATGCTTATTGTTTCTTTCATCCCCTGACAGTTTGATGTTTCTTTTCTCCTTAACACACCCTTTCTCTCTCTCTCTCACACACACATATCCAACACTGTCTTCTCCATGCCTAAAAATAACAAAACTGTGTCCCTGACATATCTCCTACACTCTCCTTCTTTTATATCAAGCAGTGGGTCATCAAGTACTCTCAATACCTTATTTTATAAAGTAAAGTTCTTGTGGAAAAGTAGTGGTAAACACCTTAAAAATTGTATCAGCAAAAAACAGACAGTCAACAATGTGTCAGTGGTCTTGCAACTCAGTAAGACCACTTTAATCATTACTGTGTAGTCAAATATAATAACATATTAACTAAGAGGTCCTGTGCACTTATTTGTTATCTTCTGTCACACATGTGCGCATAGGAGGCAGCTAAATGGCTTGAATGGTGGCAATTCCGAAGCAGACCAGGATGTGGCAGAGTGCACTGATTCTTTTTCTTGCTTTCCTGCAGACCGTTCACAGGAAATTCTGCCTGGCCCTGTTGACGTCACTTCTGGGTCCCATGGATGAAGACTTTTCTGGTTCCGGCCCCCTTGATGTCATGTCCGGGTCCAAGCCTATGGTTGAAGACCCTTCTGGTCCAGGCTCCTTTGACGTCACTTCCTATACTGACCTTTAAAAGCCTCCACATTTTCCCTTTTCCCTCAGTCTTGTTTTGGACTGTTGTTTGTGCACATCAGTGATATCTTTTGTTTTGTAATTTTGCAGCCAGGAAAACAATATACAGGTGGCTGCCCCAAACCTTGCTATGGCTCTTGTGCAAGTTTGTAACACTTCTTACACATACACACTGGTTATTTTATCTGAGTTTAAAGGTCATACAATGTGTTACGCTGTCACTATACAAGTGGCCGTTTGAAGATGCTTCAAGGTATTATCATATTCTTCATCAGCCTATTCATCAGCATATTTGCATGCATCCCATCAGCCTTCACAGTGTTTCTCCCCCTGGAAAACATGCACTCATGTTAGCCATACCAAGTTCCTAGATTTTTCCTAGAAGATCTACATTTGTATTCTACTCACTTACAAACTGCATTTTATCTAAATAATCCTTAACACATCACACAAATTAAATGAGTCTTACTTAACACAGTGTAAAAAGGAATATTTTGCACTCCATTACAACAGCATCACCAAAAATAGATAAAGTAAAACAAAGAAAATTAGCAACGTAATATTTTCAGTCCTCACAGGCTCAAGGCCCTGCAGCCTTAAATTGGATTTTGCAGGCTTGAGAGTTGTTTTTAAAGGATTAGTCAACATGAAAAATGGGATTTATAACTTTCTGTTTCTCTTTTGCTGTGGCGTGTACAGTAATGGAGTCTAAACATGTAGTGCACGTGCTGCTCATGACAGCCAAAGTTTAGTCCTCTGACGTGAATACATAATTACAGCGTCATTCATCAGACTGACAGCAATGGCCAATTAGTGTCTTTAAAAATCCGAAATAAACTTCTGGATTATATTGTTTCTCTGCATTCCAGAAATAAGTGGTTCTTTTTACTGTATGTTTAGTTGCAGGAAACAGAAAATTAGCTTGTTTTCCCGAAACTGTTTTGCATTTAACATCTTGATTTCTGAGCTAAAATTGGTATCAGTTTCAAAAAGTAACTTGAAAATGAACTTAGTTTAACTATCTAGGGGTAAATATCACAAGTAAACACAAAGCTCTTTATCAACAAAATTTTACCGTCTGTATGGAAAAAATTAAGCAAGACTTGCTTAGATGGTCAACCCTTCATCTCACTCTAGCTGGAAGAATTAACGTTGTTAAGATGAATATTCTTCCTAAGCTTCTTTTTCTATTTCAAAACATTCCAATATACATCAATAAATCATTTTTTAAGCAATTAGATTCAACAATAACCCCATTTATTTGGAACTCAAAACATCCACGTATCCAAAGAGCAACCCTACAATGACCTAAGGCAGAAGGTGGCATGGCTCTACCTAACTTTCAATTTTATTACTGGGCAGCAAACATACAAGCCATAAAAACCTGGACACAAATAGATGAACATACACAGGCCTGGTCCGCAATAGAAGTAAAATCCTGCAGTACTTCTTTATATTCCCTGCTTTGAGCCCCAATAAATGCAAGGTATCTGCAATATACTAATAACCCAATTGTGCTTCACTCACTCAGAATATGGAACCAATGTAGAAAGCATCTTAAGATGGAGAAGCTTTTATCAGTGGCACCTCTGCAAGAAAACCACCTCTTTCAACCCTCACAAACATATGCAGTTTTTAATATCTGGAAAAGATTTAGGATTTGGGATTAACTTGTTTGTTTGTTTTTTCTTCAATCCTATTATTTGTAAAAATTGATTGATTTGTATGAATGATTACAATAAAATTAATAAAGAAAAAAAAAAGAAAAAAAGAAAAGAAAATGAGCTTACGTAAAAATGCAACAAATGAGACTCTTCCAGTAAAAGCGTTTCCTCATAACATGAAAAAGATGATCAGCATATGTGAGAATGTTGGGTTGGACCATGACTTTAAAACAAATAACGCATATTTAAGTCAAAAACCAGAGGAAACATCTTGTCATGGGCATTGTGTGTGTGTGATTGTGTCTTATGAAGGTCCATTACTTGCACCCCATGGATCCCTGGTTAAGCAAACCTGGAATTCAGAAAGTCAATGTATGGACACTGAAGGTACTTAAACTGTATGGCTGTTATTTGTTTTTTATAGTTATACTTATGTCCATCTTAAAATAAGTCATTCAATCACTCATTTGCCCCCCTGCCTAGAAATGAATGTCAGCTTTCATTGGTGTGACCATTCACCTGCCACCTCAAACCAGAAAAAGTGACCTATAACCTAAAACACAGTTGCCTGTGTTTGGGTCTCATAGTCGTGACTCACCATTGTATTCAATGGGAGAAGGTCATGTATGTTTTGCAAAGAGGTGAAGTATCTCGTGATGGCTCACTGCTGCAATTTAAACAATCGACATAGCTTCATTCTGGCTGGCTGTGTTGATTCTCCAAGGGGAAATAGGAATGACTGTCAGCTGTGATTCTCCAAGTGTGACCTCCCCGTACTGGGATGAATGTTAGAGTCTAATCTGAGTCTTGAAGATACTAAGAAGGGCAAGATTGGGTTGTCAGAAAAAAGTTTAAGAAACACTGATCCTGAACATAAGAAATTTGACAAACGAGAGGAGACCATTCAGTCCATCAAGTTCATTAGTTAGCTAATAGCTAAGCTGTCCCACTATCTCATCCAGATACTTCTTGAAATTTGTCAAGGTTTTTGTTTCAACTACATGGCCCAGTAGTTTGTTCCAGATTCCAACAACTCTTTGCGTGTGCTTGTTGGCTTCAGTGACTGATTACTGGGATTCTCTATACAGTGTACCTTTCTCAATAGTCTTAAACAGTTCAAGAGGTTTGAGGAATAAACTCCACACTCACATGGAGACAACAACAAAGTCCTATGTAAAGAATGCAGTGGCTAAAAACTGCACTGTTCATACTCCATAAACTCCTTCTGAGTTATCAAGCCTTCTTTGTAGCCCTTTATAGATTATTTTACTGCTACAGACTCAAACACGGGCTGTAAGATGGGCATGAGGAATAGAGTGTTGTTCAAGGTAGACTCAAGTCTCAACAGCACCGTTGGGTTTTCCCTCATTGGAATGCATCATGGAAATGGGCCCAGTTACTCCTTGAATGTAAGAGAATATGGATGAAAGAGATTGTCCCCATCATTAATGGCAGCTAGCAGTCAAAGAAAGGCATATAGAAACCCTGGATGAAGGCTACTTGGGTTTTATCTCAAGTCTTTTAAATAGGAGGGAACAAAATTATGTCAGATCGAGCACTAAGGAGATGTAATTAGGAATTTCAAAATACATTGTTTAACCTGGATGTAGGTCCTAAAGCAATGCCATGACCAGGATTTTAAAGACCAAATCCCTGCCCATGGCTAAAAGAATGTAGTGTCGGTTGGCAAAGACAGACAACTTAGGTCAGTACTAATTGGTAGCAGGACACAAAAAAGAGAAAGAGTATCAGGAGTTGGAGGGCCAAAGAAGTGTGCGGTGATTTATGTGTTGCCACTCCACATAACTGACAGGGTTCTGAGATTTTCTTAATCAGACACAGTCGAGCCAGTATTATTGCATTCCATTTTTAACTACTATGTGGTGCTTCTTGTATTTCTGTATTTTAATTTTTGATAAAATCAAAATTAGCAAATAGTTATATTTCATGGGTCATTCACACATTTTTCATGGAAATTACATCTTAGTTTGCACTATTATCTAATTTCATTAATTGTGATTTAAGAACAGTTTTAAAGCAAGTGGAAAGAGCATTCTTTGTTGTCAAGATCCTCTTTAAATGTTACACTAAATGATCCTGTACCGCGGTTGTCAATTAAAATATACTGCCTAAGTTGCACCGTATTTGTAAACGTAATTGTAGCTAACTTGTTGTGTAGCTGGTTTGCCCTCTACTGTTCTTCTTGACGGGTAGTCTGAAGGTGTACCCTGGCTGCATATGGTGCCTTTGGCATGGGTTTTATATTCCTATGATTGACTTTACTGTAAAATAATGTTTTATCCTTTTGTGAATGATTAGGATTACCAAATAACCTAACAGGTATATTTTTGTAATGTGAGAAGAAAACCTGTGTACACACAGGAAAGACACAAGAATATGGGGAAACCACACATACTCCACACTGACTATGAGCAGATGTGAAATTCAAATCCAACAAACAAGCAGCAACTGAAGACAGCTGCAGTAAAGGCCTGGAAAAGTATCTCTAGGGCAGAAACCCAGCACTTGGAGAAGGCCATGGGTTCCAGACTTCAGGCAGTCATTGACTATTAATGATTTTCAACCAAATAGTGAATTTGATCTTTATATTCATGTTTAAGTTAGGTTGCCCAAATACATTTGAACCTGTGAAAATTGGGGGACCATGTAAAAAAATGTCTGTCTTTTCAAAACAGCTTACACAATAGTTTAGTTAAAACCCTTGAATTAAAGCTGAAAGTCTACACTTCAATCACATAATGATTGCTTTGTTTCAAATCCGTTGTGATGGTGTACAAAGCCAAAAGTATGAAAATTGTGTCACTGTGCAAATACTTATGGACGTAACTGTATGGCCATGAGCTTTTCTCTTAAGGAGTATTTGGCTCATATCTTATGCCTGATGCTTCAACTACAAGTAATGACTAGAGGAACTGTGGTGGATACAATTGGCAAAAATAACCTTCCTTCACAGGGTGTCTGGACTAAGCCTTAGAGAGAGGGTTAGGAGTGAAAATGTTCGGGAGAAGCTCAAAGTATAGCCACTGCTCCTCTGAATCAAAAGAAGTCCATTGAGATGATTTGGGCAATTGATTAAGATACCTCCTGGATGCTTGTTTGGGGAGAGGATTCGGGTATGTCCAACCAGGAGGAGAACCTGAGGCAGACCCAGGACATGCTGGAGAGATTATATCTCTCAGCTGGCCTGGGGACACCCTGGTATCCCCTGGAGGGGTTGGAGGAGGCACCGGTGAAAAGAAACATCAGGGCATGTTTGCTCATCTTTGGATGGATGGATTGGTTTTCTGAAAATTAATACATTTGGTTAGGATTTTCTAACCCAAGGATTATTAATTTGACATTATTTTGCATCCATTTTAACTCTTTTCCATGACATTTATCATGGGTGCCACCATTTTTCTGAGCAGTCGTTGCCATGTTCATACGGTAATCGACCTGGTGACATCATGGGATTATGGGTATAAAGGTCACAATGACCACTTCCAATTCTTGTGAGTTTAAGGATAGAAAAGAAAAAAAATGGTGTGCTATTTTTATGTAGTTTTACTGGCAAAAAATCCTTGTAAAAGCATTTTTGAGTATTTTTTTTTTGAGTTCTGATTTTTGACAGGATAAAAATCTTGCTTGCTTTTTGGTTCATTTTGTGGTCTCTTACTAAATTATTTCCTGTCTTTTTCATTTTTGGCAGTGCACTTATTTAGTGTATGCTTGTTTGAACGAAGAACCCAGATTCTTTAAAAGCAGTAAGATCAAAATCAAACCACTAGTATGCTGAAGTAAAATTTTCCTAAACACTACATTATAGTTCTATTTCCTTTTCCAAACACTAAGCTGATCTAGCTATCCTTCTTGCTAAATGTATTTGGTTCTAAGTGCTTTCACACATTGTAAATAGTTCTTATTTATAAAAACTAATGGAATGTGAAAATGTTTAGTAAAAAAAGAAAAATGGCAAAAACGGCAGTCAAGCAGACTTGATAAGGACAGTTAAAAAAATCTCACTTTAGAGCCCGTTCACACAACTATACTAGATTAATATGAAGGACGTTCAAAAGGTTCCCGCACTTATATATTTTCTTTGGAATCAGTGAAGGCAGCAGGAGTAGTAATTAGGCATTAAAAAGTTGGTGCAACACTGGGAAAATTGCATCGCAAAGGAAGGTGACTGTAGACAGGTGATGTTTGTTTTTAAAAAGCTTAATAAACAAAGTTAAAAAAGGTGCACAAACTTTTTGAGCATCCCTTGTAAATAACAATGCACTATTAAGAATACCGTAGTGGTTAATCTAGTAATTCTGAATTGCAACGATAAATGTGTACAGACAATGGCAGTGCAGACTTTGTGAGCTTGATTAATGAAAAATTGTCAACATAAAATCCCAAATTTCATTGTCACCTCCCAAACTTAATACCAGATTAGCAAACCCTGTCTTGTCTTGCGCATACCACTTTAGCAATTTTAATTTGGTAACAGAACAGGAAGTCTTAACTTTAATTTCTCAAATGAAACCTACTACTTGTTCCTTAGATCCAGTGCCAACTAAACTAGTAAAAATCTCACTAGATGTTCTAGCAGCACCCATTCGTAGCATTATCAATAGCTCATTACTGAATGGCACAGTGCCTGACGCACACATGGTTTAGTTCTTATATATCAATTCAATTCCAGTGCATACAGAAATTTACCTGCAGTACTACATCATTACACACAGAAGTTAAATATGGTGTCCTGTAATGCTCCATACTTGGACCTTTAATGTTACATGCTTCCTTTGAAAAGTATTATTAGAAAATATCATACACAGATGACATCCAGTTGTACAATTCTTTTAGAATAATTGATGTTGCTGTCCTTATTTAAATGTGTCATTGAGTTAAAGAAGGGGATTGTTTGAGATCTACTTGTCTCTGTATACAGTAAAAAATAAAATGTTACTTACTAGAGGGAATGATGCTGACTGCATCAGCATTGTGTTACTATTTAACTCGGCTAGAATCACCAATAGTTGGAATCAATACACAATTTAGGTGTTATCTTTAACACTAGCATGTCGTTTAAAACACTCTTTACAAAGCTATCCAAAGCTTTTTTTTCCAGCATCTACAAATGTTGGAAGATTAAGATGCTTTTTAAATATGCAGAATATTTCAAAATTAATTATATATTTATTTCTTGTAGAACTGACTACTGCAGTATGTTATGCACTGGCTGTTTTAATTATTCTTTATGCAGCCTTCACTTAATTCAAAATGTTGCTGCAAAAATTATTACAAGAACAACAAACTATGAATACATAACTCCAGTTCTAAAGTCCTTGCACTTAAGGACTTAAGCTAAGAGTTGATTTCAAAATACTCCTATTAACTTAAAAATCCTTAAATAGCCAAGGCCCTGCTTATTTATCTGAACTTATCATTACTTATAAACCAGAGCGCACACGGGATCTCAAGATGTCAGTCTGCTTATGATTCCAAGGATTAATAAAATAACAGTGGGAGGTTGAGCTTTTAGTTACAGGGCCCTGAAGTTGTGAAATGAACTACCTGCTAATACAATTAATGTCCCTTCAGTCTCAGCTTTTAAATCCCAGCTGAAGACTTACTGCTTTAGTCTAGTATACCATGACTGGAACTGCTGATTAGCTGAACATACTGCATTTCTGTTTGTTAGTCATTTGTACAGAAATATAAGTAATACAATATTTATCAATCACTACTAACCCTCCACTATTCTGTTTCTCTTCTTGGTATCTGGATGTGGCACTTAGTGCCAGTGCTCTATGGCCAAACTGTTCTGCAGCTCATCGAAAAGTCATCATAGATAGTTGGAGCATTGGATTCCTCAGATGAAAAGATTCTGTCAGCCAACACTGACTCTACCCTAGAAGAGCCCAGGAGTGGGTGGGCAGGAAGCTGGTCGAGGCCTCCAGGACTGTGACTCTATCCAGCTATGTTCTTGACTTTCTTTCTTAGTCTTCATCTCCTCTGCTGTCAACTAGTCATACTTCAACAATGAATTAATGAACAGTGTGAAATGAATGAAAACAGCAGGTCATAGATTACCTCGGTAACATTGGTTATAAGCAATGTGAATTCCACCAATTTTGTCATCTTCCAGTGCAATCAACAAAAACAACATTTATTTATATAGCACAGTTTCATAAAAACAATGTAGCTCAAAATGCTTTACAATATGTCAAAGAGAAAGGTATAAGAAAAGAAAAACAAATAAGATTAGACAATAATATTAAAGAATAAGTAACAAAGAAAGAAAAAAAACAAATTAATCTAAACAATCTTAAAAACCAAACAAATTTCAAGTAGAAGAATAGTGTCCTTTGTAACAAAGGCGCTATATTGCGCCTGACCCGACACAGATTGGA
Organism: Erpetoichthys calabaricus; assembly: GCF_900747795.2. NCBI lineage: Eukaryota > Metazoa > Chordata > Cladistia > Polypteriformes > Polypteridae > Erpetoichthys > Erpetoichthys calabaricus. The sequence continues at coordinate 104,209,205 of NC_041403.2, forward strand.
CACATGAGGGACATATAAAAATAAAGAAAGTTTTGTTTTTCTTCAGCTGGAGGGCACATCTTCTCTGTAATCCCCCCAGCCACAACACAGTCCCAAGCACAAATTCCAACACCAAAACAGTCCTCGCTTCTACCACCACTCCTCCCAGGCAACCTTGTCCTCCTCCACCCGACTCTGGCCGCTGAATGGTGGTCTCTGGCTCCTTTAATTGTGGTGAAACCAATGCCCAAAAGGGGCCAGCAACTCCTGCTGCAGCACCCCCTGGCGGCACCTGCGGAACCCAACAGGGCTGCATAGAACTCCAACCCCCATGAAGCCCTGGGGGAGTCTGAGGTACCGCTGCAACCCAGGAAGGCTGCCATCTAGCGTCCAGGGGGAGATACTGAGTTTCCCATCCTTGCCCCCCTTGTACATATGGTGCAGGGGCGTCCCGGCCGGGCATGGGCCCCAGCCATCCATCACACCTCATATACAGTGGCACAATGTAAGTCTCTAAGGATGAGTTTGGTGATAACATCAGATGGTCGGGAGGACAGAAAAAGTGAAAAACAAACAAAAAGAAAACTCCAGTTAAGCTGGAGAAAAAACAAAATCTGCAGGAGTTCCAAGGTCATCCCCCATATAGAACATAAATGCTCTTAATTCAATCCTCTTTTTTCTGAATTCATATGAGAGGGTTTGATGTAGTTAGTCTTGTGGACAGCTGAGACACCCACCTTCATTCCATCATCACAAGTGGCTGCATGGTGACTTGATCAGGTGGTGGTGGCACAGATCGCTACCACAGAAGTACCAAAAAACCCCGCAGAGAAAAGTAGAGATTAGTACAGATTGTAAAAAACCTGAAGAATATGATAAATCTATGCCCATATCGTTTATTAGGAGTACAACTAAAATGTAGCTACAACAAACCTAAATTAAAATAATGGGTTTTTAGCAGTTTTTTAAAATGTTAAACAGTATTAGCCTTGCAAATTTCAATTAGTAAAATATTCCAGATTTTAGGTGCATAACAGCAAAATGCTGCCTCACCACTTCTTTTAAGATTGGCTCTCGGAATTATAAGCAGACCTCCATTCAAAGATCTAAGGTTATGACATGGAGTATAGAGGGATAGGCATTCCAAAATATAGGACAGAGCAAGATTATTTAAGGCTTTATATACCACCAGTAGAATTTTAAAGAAAATTCAGAATGACATGTGTGACCAATGTAACAACATTAAAACAAGTGACATGAGCTTAGATTTTCTTTTTCTAGTTAAGATTCTGGCTGCTGCCTTCTGCACTGATTGCAACCAATTGATGTCTTTCTTAAGTAGGCCTGTTAGGAGTGCATTAAAGTAATCTAGTCGACTAAAAACAAAAGTATGAACTGATCTTTCAGTGTCTTGTAAAGTTATAAGAGGTCTAACTTTTGCTATATTGCTTAAGTGAAAAAATGCAGTTCTAGTAATCTGATTAATTAGTGATTTAAAGTTGAGGTCAGAGTCAATGATTACCCCTAAATTCTTTACTTCCACCTTGAATTTTAAACCTAAAAGATGAAGTTTATTTCTGATACCCTCAATACTTTCATACTTACCAGTCACAAACATTTCTTGTTTTTCCTTATTTAGTTTGAGAAAGTTTCTACTCACCCAATCAGAAATACTGCTAAGACTCTGGATTAGAGAGCCAAGAACATCAGGGTCATCAGGCATTATCGATAAATAAAGCTGTATGTCATCTGCCTAGCTGTGGTAGCTTACCTTGTGCTTTGAGATAAACTGACCTAATGGATAGCATGTAGATTGAAAAAGCAGCGGTCCTAGAATAGATCCTTGTGGTACACCGTATACAGTGTCATGGGTCTCTGAAGTTCAATCACAACAACTAACAAAGAATTTTCTACCTGTTAAGTAAGACAGAAGCCAATCCTGCCAACTGTGAAGGAACATCAGAGATAAAAGTGGTTTGGGATGCGCAAAATTATTATTACAGACTATGATTAAAAACAAATAAACAAGCAATGAATGCAGTGACGTCTTTTCAGACATGAGTCATAATTTTGGCTACAAGATGACAGTGGAGCCAGTTTTCAGGGCGGAAAAGTGGAAGAGACAAATTCAGGAGGCCAGAAAGTTTGAAGTGATGTCATTGATGTTTCATTGGTTAATCATCCATTCTGCAGAGGGAGGAAGAGAAGAGGCATTAAGTGAAAGCACCAATCTCTGACTTGGACTGTAATAACCATTTTATAAGCCATGAAGTTGTCTCCCATGTGTATGTGTGTGACAGCAGATATCGTTAGCTTCTGTTTATGTTAATCAGTTTCTTCTTTGTTTTTTGTGTGTTTTAATAAAACTGTATGTTTATATGTACTAATTCTGCATTTAATATTTAATATAATATATATAAGCATTTAAAATAGAATTTGCACACAATGATTTGCTCCTGCACTCAGTGAAGAACACTATACAAAAATAAATGGTATTATACAGCATGCAGTAAATTCACCAAAGCAATAACATTATGTGTGCACGTAAACACACTCTAACAATGTATGTTATCGTAACCACAGAAATATAAAATGTCAGCAGTAGTGACATCATTGACCGAATCCCTCAAAAGAGCAAAATAAATAAAAATGTAAATAGCAGAATCACTTAATTCTTGACATTACCTGTGCCCAAGCTTCACTGGGCTTACCCTGCATACCTGAAGTTCCATGTGCTTCATATGCTTATGTTCCATTCGTTTTTCTAGCTAGACACACAACATTCCGAAACCCATAATCCAATAAAGACTCACAGGAGCACAGAGCCTATTGCAGCATATGACAGGAAGGAACCACAGATAGGATACCAGTTCATCACAGGTTCAAATCATTCACAAACTTTCACTCACACTGGACAATTACAATCAGGAATTAACTTAATGCACACATCATTGGAATTTGGGCAACAGGATGGAGTATCTAGAAAAATTCCATGCAAACACAAAACAAATTTCAAACCCAGGGAAGTAGATTTGTTATGTTACCCATTGCATCACTGTGCTAGCACAACCAGATACAAATGTTAGAACATTAGAAAAAATTTGGTGAGAAAGGTCTTTCAGTCCAACAAGCTCACTAATCCTGTTCACCTAGATTTTCCAAAATAACCTCAAGTTGAGTTTTGTATGTCCCTAAAGTTCTGCTCTCCACCACACTACTTGGCACTTTAATACTTGGTACTTTATTACATATGTCTATGGTTCTTTATGTGAAGAAAAACCTGTAAAATCCTTAACAAACTGATGAAAAATTGATTATGTTCCTTTACTTTTTTTCTTTCCATATGAAAATTCCAAACTTTTCCAAATGCCCCAGCAATTACTGGGATTAATAAAAATCTACCTTGCCTTAATTGATAATCTGCCAACTCTCTGAAATGATAAAGACTAACAACGCAATCCAAAAGAATGGTTTTCCATTTATCAACCAGACTCCAATATATCCTCTCTATTCCCTTCTCACACCCATTATGACATTTCATATTTGTTATGTCCTTAATTAAAGCCAGTGGTGTCCTTGTATTCAGTTCTGCATAAGCCATCTGCTAGACCTCTGCCTTTACTATATTTTCATTCTGGCAGTATGACTTCCCATCTTCTCCCACTACCTTGTGAAAAGCTGTATTTAACCACAACTTCATATTAAAACCCAAATTCTCCACATGTTCTCTTTAAATTTGTATATGGCCTACATATTACCCTCACAACCTTTGTGCTATGTCTTTGGCATCGTCACTGCTTGTATGTTGTGTGTGTTTGAGTGACAGCTCCCATGTGAATAGATGCTTTGAGAACGTTTCTGTCTTGACAACATTAAAGCTGAGTTTTTATTTCGGAAACCTGGACTCACCTCCTTGTCTCTTGTGCAAGTCTGTGACCCACACATCACAAGATGTTTTGGGATTGTTCCCCAGTCTCTGCTTTTTAGGCCACTGTCTCTAAATGCCTGTTGTAAAAGATAGCCCGGCCACAGACAGGCACGACACCAGATGTCCACAACACACACGGTTTTATTTACAATTTCTATTTACACAATCCAGTTTCCACAAACTCAGACGACTACTCAGTCCTTTCCTTCAGCCACCTCCACTCCTCTCTTGCCAGCTCCGTACTCTTCCACCTGACTCCAGCTCTCCAAATGGAGTGAGGCGGGCCCTTTTATAATGCACCTGGATGTGCTCCAGGTGCTCCTGATGATCTCCCTGCAGCACTTCCTGGTGTGGCAGAAATGCTGCATGGGCACCCGGAAGCACTCTGGGTGTACCTGCTTCCTGGTTCGGCAGCACTTCCTGGTGTGGTGGAAGTGCTGTCCTCCAGGGCTTCAAGACCATCCGGGTGCCCCCTGGTTGTGGCCACGGGTCCCAACAGGGTTGAGCTTCCCAACTCCATCTCCATGGCCATGATGGAATCCAGGGAGTCCTGCCCTCTTACGTCCAGGGGCAAGATCTCTGGTCGTCTGCCATACTGTCTTCTTAATTGCTCTGTTAATATTAACTAAGGGGCTCCGCCCCCTGCTCGCTTCGCTCGCCAACCCCTGGTGTTGGGAATGAGAAAGAGCGTGATGTATGAATGAGATATAGAATAGTGTGAAGGTGTAGATGATGCAAATAGAACGCAAACAATAAAGTGTGTGGCACAGTGTAAAGGTTTATTGGAAAATTTCTTTGTACACGCCGTTTAAGTGTAAAAGGTAATTCCAGGTCAGAACTTGTAAGGTCAATGAAGATGGTTATTGTCGTGATCAGAGTCAAGTTTGTCAGAGCTTAGAAAGAGTTGTGTCTCTCCAGGAAGTAATGCAATGACTTGGGTATTTATGTTTTCCACATGAATATTTTTTGGACATAATATAGTGCGTTGTGTTAAAAGGGGCATTTGGTCTAATGAGATTGCTGTTCCAAATCTGTCTGTAACTAAGTTGGCGCAGATAAAGGCTTGAGGAATTGTAATAATATCTGGGTGAAGTCCATCTGTATTGGTGAGTGTACCATCTCCCAGTTGTAATAACCAATTGTTATGATCTGGATGTGGACATCGCATGTTTTGTACTAACTGTATCTTTTGAAAGCAATGCCAATTGTCTGCGTATTTTAAGGTGCACTGAACAATAGCTGAGCGCATGGAATGTGGAACAATAGCTAAGCACTGTCTAAAATCTCCTCGTAATAAAAGTACCTTTCCTCCAAAGGGAAGATTATTATTCATAAATGTTTGTAGAAGTTTATGAATGGTGTTGAGTAAGTGAGTGGATGCCATTGTACATTCATCAATAATTAACAGTTTTGCAAGAGGGATGTCATGTGCAGTGCCACTGTTAATGTTCATAGTGGATATCGATTTGTAGGATCTAATGCAGTTCATAAAGATTTCACTTTCAGGTACATCGTTAGTTAGAAGCTTCTGTAGATATTCAGGATATGAATGTAAAGGAGGCAGTCTAATTTGACCGTTTTGATAACAACGTGTAAATTCATTACTTGTATTGCCAGTTGTTTCTTCAGGGAGTTAAGTGAATGACAATGATTGCAAATGACATTCATTAATCCCAATGAATTTTCCTGAATAGTGGACTCATTATTGAACGCGTTGTCAGCTAACTGGCGCAATCGTTTAGCAGGTGTCTGTCGTTGATGTCCGTGACATGTATGTTTTGCTTGTGCCGTTTGAGAGGCACGTCGTTGTATGTCCAGTACTTGGGACGTGTTGTTTTGGAGCTGTAATCGATTTGCCTGTGAGGTGTGAGAAGCCCGTTGTAGTTTACGGCGTGCATTGTTTGTATTGAGCCTTGCCCGTTTTTGTATGTCGGTCAGTTGAGCTTTCTCTTTTTGGAGCCTTGCCTGCTTGTTTTCCGGCATTTGAGATGCGCGGTGTAGACATCAGCGTTTATTTATTTTGTCCCCCTCGCTGCCGTTTCTGTATGTCTGAGACGGGAGGTGTTTTGTTTTGAAGCCGTGCCTGTTTCGATGCAGTACTGTGAGACGCGCGCTGCATGCGTCCACGTTCAGTGTGTCTGTCCATTTGGGTTCGTTTCTGTAACTGTGTTAGTTGAGCTTTGCGTTTTTGGAGCCGAGACATTTTTTCTTCCAGAGTTTCAGAAGCGCGTTGGAGCCGACGTGTATTGTTTTTTTTCATGCGGGTTCGTGTGTTTGGTCCCGTTACTCGAGCCGTATCGGTTTGTACCCGTGAGCATGAATTCATGAATTGTTTGTTCTTCAGCGTTAGAAATATGGATAAGTAATAAGGAGGATCGCACTCACTGTTAATATGGAGCCTTTTCTGCGGTTGAACGGTTAATAGTGCCTCATTGTAATGAGATCCACCTATGCTGCATAGTGTGAATTGTGTTTGGTCCCGTTATCCGAGCCGTATCGTTTTGTACCCGTGATCGTGAATTTATGACTTGTTTGTTCTTGAGCGTGATAAATATGGATAAGTAATAAGGAGGATCGCACTCACTGTTAATATGGAGCCTTTTCTGCGGTTGAACGGTTAATAGTGCCTTATTGTAATGAGATCCACCTATGCTGCATAGTGTGAACGTGTTGAGATGACGTATGTTTAATACGGACGGTTCATTTAGAAATGGGGCTTTGTGTGTAGATTTGTGCATATTTGCGTTGTTGATTTGTTTCAGGGTGCACTGTTCCAATGCGATGCAATATTTGTCCACATATGCGAAAGCAGTATGGGCCATTGCCTTTTTGGTGGCCTGATATTTACTCCGGTAGATGCAAAAGCAAATGAACTATTGTAGGATCTAATGCAGTTCATAAAGTTTTTACTTTCAGGTACATCGTTAGTTAGAAGCTTCTGTAGATATTCAGGATATGAATGTAAAGGAGGCAGTCTAATCTGATCCTTTTGACAACAACGTGTAAATTCATTACTTGTATTGCCAGTTGTTTCTTCAGGGAAGTTAAGTGAATGACAATGATTGCAAATGACATTCATTAATCCCAATGAATTTTCCTCAATAGTGGACTCATTATTGAACGCGTTGTCAGCTAAGTGGCGCAATCGTTTAGCAGGTGTCTGCGGACGGTTCCTTTAGAAATGGGGCTTTGGGTGTCACTTCTTATTGATGTTAGTGTGTCTGTGGGTCTGAATCGTCGTTGTTGTGAACGTTTCGTGTGCCATGTCCGTAGTCTGTCCCGTTTCGTCTGTAATGGGCTTGGTGTGGCGGTCACGGCTTCTTTTTTTTGGTGTGGTAGGAGCTTGTTGAATCCTCCTCTTTGTGTGCGTCCCGTTTCGTGTGCAATGGGATTCGTGTGGCGCTGTGTGCTTTGCCGGCGTCTGGGGGGGGGGGGGGATGTTGCTTGGGGGGGGTGGTGGGATTGGTGGGGCGCGAGCGTCTTCTTTCTTTTTGTGTGCCAGGGGCTTGTTGAATCCTCCTCTTTGTGTGTGTCCCGTCCGTTGCTTGTGGGGGGGGTTTGCGGTTCTTTTTTTTTGTGTGCCAGGGGCCTGTTGAATCGTCCTCTTTGTGTGTGTCCCGTCCGTTGCTTGTAGGGGGGGGGGGGGGGGGTGCTTGGGGGTGGGTGTGGGATTTGTGGGGCGCGAGCGGCTTCTTTTTTTTTGTGTGCTAGTTTCGTGTGCAATGGCTTTCGTGCGGCGCTTTGTGCGTCGCCTGCGTTTGACTCCTTTTTTCTGTGCTCACTCCTTTTTTCTGTGGTCGCGGCTTTTCTGTGGTCGCGGCCGCCTCTCGCGGCACCTCATTTCTTGGGGCGCCTGCGCAGTACGTCTTTTTGCGGCTACGGCCCATGGCCGGATGTCCCTGCGTCCATCCGGTTTAGCATTCTCGGTTAGTAATGTGGATTGTTTGCAGTATTTTCTCCAGGAACTCCCTAATCTTATGCTCACTTTTTATTTATTTGAACTTTCAGCACCCCTTATCAGTGGATCATCTAAGCTCAGTTTTGAGAAGTTGCAATTATTAATTTCTTAACTTTTAATATGTTTCCTTTTCTATGTCTCTTCTCTACTGTATCCATTGTGCCCTCTCTCTCCAGTCTGCATGGATGATAATAATTTTTGATCTTTAATGGACCTGACCTTCTTTACAGGGCAGTCATGTGTTGAGTGTTGTGGCCGCTATGAGGAAGTTGTTACTACTTATCTTGATGATATATTTTCAGCTCAAATAGTTTGTCATTGTTAGAAAGAAAAACAAACTCTTCTTATCACCTGACAAGCAACATTTCCTACTGCTTGTCTGAATCATAAGTTCTGATGACTAACTTCTATTAGTTTCCTGTTGACGTTATGCATTAACCATGCTTGCATGTGACAACAATGCCTGAGGCATAGCAACATACTGCCTGCTGGGTCCTTGGTGACATCATCATTGTACACCAACACAGGCACCAAACACACAGTAGGGAAAGGTTCAGACTCATCTCCATGGTAAAATAGGGTGCTAAATGCAGCAAACAGACTCAGATCACCGATGAAACATTTTCCTATGTTATAATAAGGTGAGATATCAAGGTTTTTCTCTGATAACCGTTATGTAATATATTTTCATTATACATTAATCTAAAGATACCTGAATTTTACACATATGATAAGTCTATTTATTAACCATACAGTGAAAGCACAGCTTCTTATTCCTTTCATGGTGTCTTGCATTTGGGTTAACCACAAGTCTGACTTGAAGAAACTGAAAGATATGAACAGACAGGACACCTCGTTTACTCTTTAATTAAACATATAATAACTTCATCCAAAGTGTACTGTACCCATCTTCAAAAGTACTAATGACACATTTATCTCATGGGGTGATATTCCGAACACTTACAACTCACTCTATTAATAAGATGTAGAGTAGTAACTATTGTAAAGAAATCTGCAGAAGACAGACATAAAAGGACTGGGGAACATGCCAGCTTCTCATTTATTGCATTAAGGTGCTGCTCGGCCATACTGCTGGGAGACACTTGGCATGTCTTTGCCCATTATTTTCTTGTATAAGGTAATCATTCTTCTCTCTTTCAGGAAATCCGTTCCTCCTTACTCTGCAGTCACCAGACCATAGATCAATGTCCAGGTCTGTATGTATTTTCTGCTGTTCTTGAGGTTGTGTTTGGATTTGCATTATTCAGCAGTAGCAGTTCTAAAATGTTACTGTATGTACAGTACAATGATGATCAAGGTTTCAATTGAATTGCCTGTTTATCAATAGACTACCAATCAACACAGAGAGAGAGAGGGAGGTCCAATGATCCAGCATGGAGTCCTTCTCTGGGCAGAAGACCTTCTAGTTGTTTAGGTTTTTAGGAGGAAGAGCCAAACTGTGTAGTAATGAGCAAAATGGGCAAGTTTTGATTTGCATGCAATTTCATGAAACTGGCACTTAAAATTCATTTTCTCAAGTGATTTTGTATTTGCAAAATGTGAAACTTGCAAAAAAAGAGTCTTTTGGAGGCTTTAAATGAAATATTACTCCTAAAGCCTTTTACTTGTATGCAACTGTTCAATGTAGTGTGATAGACGGCCAGGAACCCTGCCCCGCCGGGACGCCTGGAGGACGGATGGACCGGGAGAGCGGCACTTCTCTTCCCTGGGTGCTGCTGGACCAGGGATGGTGTATGCCCAGAGTGCTTCCGGGTGCAAGGGCAGCACTTCCACCACACTGGGGAGTACTGCCGGAAGTTCATCATCGGGCACCTGGAGAACATCTGGGGCAGGATAAAAGGGGCCGCCTCACTCCATTCGAGGAGCCGGAGTCGGGTGGGTGGACAGAGCTTACGAGAGAGGAGTGGAGGTGGCCAAAGGACCAAAGACTGCAATAGTGTGTAAATATTATTGTAAATAGTATAATAAACGTGTGTGTGGTGGACATTGTGGTGTCATGTCTGTCTGTGGCCGGGCTAGCTGTTACAGTAGGTAATTTGTAGCACACCAGTAAAACCAATTCATTGTATACCTCTTGTTCACATCATCATACAAATGCTGCCTATGAAAACACATCACTGTGTTTTCTCCACAGGAAAATCTAACGACATGGGAAAGAAACCACCCACAACTCCCACACCATTAGCAGTAACCCCACTTTCTTGGTACTTGATTCCCACAGAGCAGATGAAGGATATGCACTCTCCAACTGTTATGGAGCTTCAAGTTTTACTTCTGGCTCTGATGCATCTTTAGGATTTAAGATTATCATCATAATTAGAAAATTGGTGCTTTTACTACAAGAACACGTCTGACAGTGCAACAAATTGTCAACATGTTACAGGAAATGAGTCTGGTCATTTTTTTTTTCCCCACATGAGATTTTTATTAAATACCAAATGACAGGCAGGGCCATGTGGAATTAAAGAAAATAAATGCTGACAGACAAGACTGAAGATCTTTCTGGTGTTATTTGCACAAATTGTGCTGTATAAATATGTAATTCATTTTGTGAAATGGAACACCGAGTTTTGCTACAAATTTAATTTTCCACAAATCATTTCCCTCGTCATTAATTAAGAATATCCATGTGTAATTCCTTGGACCGACAGCCAAGGTCCCCTTCCTGTATTCAAGGCATCGATAGTCATGACCAGATTGAAGCAGTGGCAAGTGAAGAGACAAAGGCAATAGCTCACTGTGAACTTTTTATTAAAGTGTGTATGTGCAGTGCAAATAAATAAGTCATTTTAAAATTATTAATAGTTCTCATTAGAGAAAAATATTAGAACAGTAGCAGGAAGAGTCACCACCAAAAGATTTATGTTTACAAATCAGTGTAACTGAAGGGTTCTCTTCTTTCTTCCAAACCAGTGTCACCTTCTAACAATTTTGTACACAGCACTATTACAGAGCTCCCATCATCTGAGCCCTCTTGAGATAATGGCCAAAGACTCCAGCAGCATTTGCACACAGCTCCTGTCACCACATTGTCTCCAAAACTCATCCCTTCCTTGACTAACCTTCTCACTCCAGTCATGCCCTCAATCCTTCTCCTCCAGCTCAAGAGATCTAGATCCCAACTACAACCATGGCTCCTGCACCCCAGGACACTAACACTGTCGATAGCACCCTGCACTCCATCCTCCTCTCTCTGTACTTCCCGCTCGCTGTTGCTCCACTAATTAGCGTCCACCCCTTCGTCAATTACTCAGACACAGTACTTAGCCCCATATACAGTAAATGGGTTCAGCTGTGATATCTCGTCTAGCTCGAGGCATGGCGTATCACACCTTGACTTTAAAAGAATTTCCTATTTTTGTTTTGAACTTGCTTATTTACCATTTTATTTAATGTGTTATGTTAATGGCAAAGAACATATTTGATGTATTCTTTTTTTAATGTTTTTGAAAGTTTGAAATTTTGATTAGGCCTGCATCCATATTTGACTTATCACTTCCTCCTCAGTGTGCACATCAACAAAGCTCAGGAGAGAGTGTATAGAATAAAAAACTCTATATTAAAGTACCTCAGGCATTGGGCAGCAACTATCCACAAGATGATCAGTAGTGTAAATCAGCAAAGTTTGCCAAAGCGTGTTTCACAGTGAATATGCTGTGTTCGCTGGTGACTTTATTAACAGAATAATTCCTGCAAAATGACTTTGTGGTCTGCTTAGGTTAGGAGCATGTGCTGATAGTGCATTGCCGCACCTACCACACAATGAACCACCTGAATTGGGACTCGAGCGTAGCGGGTGACACCTCAGCACCACACAAGAACAGTGTGGCTTTTTAACAGTGGCTGGAGGGGCCTACTTAGACAAATGTTTTTTTTTAACTCAGCACTCCATAATGCTTTTCCTGGCCAATGTGACATCACATATCTGTAGCAGCCAATATTGGATGGTACATCCCCCCCAGAATATAATATAATGATGATCTGAAAATCAGCAAAAAATGTGTGAATAAATTTAAACACACTGAAGGAAACTGGAAATGTGATGGTATATTTGAGTTTTAGAGGTCTTTTTGTGTGGATTTGTGTGTGATCTGCGTGTAATACACGATGTCACTACCCGATCTGTGGTGCCTGCCCGATTTGCACGCGCATGCGCCCAAATACAACCTGAACCGCGCGCGCATGCATGTGCAGAGCTTTACTATTACGACCTTGCCTGATCTGCGTTTTTTTTACTTTGTGACACGAGTCCCCATCCGATTTGTCTCACACACGCGCTCTCTGCTTAATTACAATTCATCTCACGATGTTCTGCGCATGTCTAATGTTTTACGACACACATCACTCGTCAGGTTTGAATTGTACTTGCAAGTCATTTTTGTGTTGCTGTTTATTTCCGTCTGTATGTGGACTTCTTACTGGAAAAGATGGCAACTTTTGAATTTTATAACGTCTTGGAAGAATATTTGTCGCCTGAAAATGTTAACTCCAATCGAATGAAGAGGGAGCGAAATGAAATGCGATGTATGTCGGTGAACTTTATAATGGATACATATAACCTTTTGTAAGTACATCACATTGATGAAAAAGGCAATAAGGATTTTCATTTTTAGTTGCAATATGACATTCGTAATCTTGTGGTTTAAACGTGAAAGTCGCAGCATTTTCTGTATTTGGGTTAATGGATGCATTTCATTTATTTCGTAACACCCTATTAGCATTTGGTGGTGTGTTTCTTTTAACATTTGTTCACATTTTTTATCTTAAACAGTGAACGGCATGTTAATAATTAAGCAAAACAATGTAATCAAGGTGTCGAATCAGGAATAGAATTAGGAGTGCACATCTGACACTCGACGGGTGTAAAGTGTGCCTTCCAAAGCCATCAGTATTTTTTTATTATGTTAACATCAGATTACATCAATACAAGAGTTTATCTAAGGTGACCATCCGTCTCCGTTTTCTGGGGACAGTCCCCTTTTTCGGACAACTGTTCCCACTCAGAAACATGTCCCTGTTTTGTCCCCGGTTTTAGATTTTGTCCCCGGTTTCAGCTGGTTCACTTTTTTGAATGTATCTCATCAGCACGATAATTTGAACTCGGCGCGCGTGCATGGTGTTTTGATGGAGGTTATGCTTTACCGCATCCTGCAACTTTGGCGAGAAATCACGTGATAAGCTTTTGCTTTGTATTCTGTAGTGTTTAGAGTCCCTACTCGTGATCTGTAGATTGTACAGATTGTCCCCGGATTGGCCCAAAAAATTCTGGTCACCTTAGTTTATCCATAATAAAGTTAACAAATATATAATGATGAAGGCTAAATTACATACAAGAGTAGCAACAGCTAAGTTATTACAAGAAAGCGAGATGCAGATAATAGCATTACAAATTGTTAAGGAAGCAGCTCAGAATCTTACACGTTTTATTTTAGTGTGTTTTCCATTTTTAAGCTATTTCTAGCATATTAATGTCCATACAGAAAAATGTAACAGAGGGTCTAACGTTCTGAACTTTACACTTATGTATTGGAAATTTATGAAGCAAGGGAACCATAGTTACTGTATTTTCTAACATTTAGTCTTCAAAATTGTATACAGAAGAAGAACAATACTTACACAGTGAGATATTGGTTTGTCATTCAAGGCAGTAACAGAAATAAATCTTTATAAAACATTTTGGAATAGGAGCAGAAGTAAAGGAAATGTGAGAGGGGATTTGTCTTCATTTGTACATAAACTACATTTTGGTGATATATTAATGTCATACTTATGAATTAATTTGTTAGTTCGGTACTATTTATTCATAATTTTGAAATGGATTTCTTTAATAGATAGATAGATAGATAGATAGATAGATAGATAGATAGATAGATAGATAGATAGATAGATAGATAGATAGATAGATAGATAGATAGATAGATAGATAGATCTTTATTGTCATTGTCACTTTTACAAAGGAACAACGAAATTGAAGGTGTAGTTGACTCAGTGTGAGGAATAAGAGTTAAAAAGACAAGAAAAGAGAAAATAATAACAAACCGAATAGTAATAAAAGCACTTTACAAAATATACAAATTGCACTTGTTGACTTAAGGTCTATATTGCACATTGGGAGAATGATACGGAGCATGATTGCTTTTGGTTAAAAACTGTTTTTAAGGCGGTTTGTCCTGGTTTTCATTGCTCTGTATCTCTTGCCTGATGGCAAAAGCTGGAAGAGGCAATGACCGGGATGTTATGAATCCTGTGAAATGTCTATTGCTTTTTTGCAGCATCGGGGGGTGTACATTTGTTCCAGAGTGGAAAGGGTACAACCAATTGTTCTCTCTGCTGTCCTGACGACCCTGTGGAGCGCTTTCCTTTCTGAGGAAGTGCAGCTGCCTTACCACACACACAGTCCATATGTGAGCACACTCTCGATGGAACAGTGATAAAAAGCAAGGAGCAGAATTTTGGGGAGATGGTTCTTTTTGAGGATTCTCAGAAAATACAGTCTTTACTGCGCCTTCTTCAGCAGCTCCTTGGTGTTGGCACTCCAGGTCAGGTCATCCTCCAGCTCAATACCCAGAAACCTGAACACCGGGACCCTCTCCACACAGGCCTCGCCAATGATGAGTGGCTGGATGTCAGTTTTGTTTTTTTCTAAAGTCAATAACAAGCTTCTTCGTTTTTTTTGGTGTTGAGGAGCAGGTTATTGACTGTGCACCACTCTGACAGCCACTCCACCTCGTCCCTGTATGCCAGCTCACCCTCCTTGCCCGAGATGAGTCCGACCACTGTCGTGTCATCCTCGAACTTTATAACCTTGTTGCTATGGTGAGTGGGGACACAGTCATATGTGTAGAGGTTGTAGAGGAGCGGGCTGAGCACACAACCCTGTGGCGTCCCGGTGTTGAGGCTGAGAGCAGTGGATGTGTGGAGACCCAGCCTGACCCTCTGGGAGCGACCAGACAGGAAATCCAGTATCCAACTGCAGGTGAGTGATGGAAGTCCCATGTCTGCCAGTTTGGACACCAGTCGTTGTGGGAGGATAGTGTTAAATGCCGAGACGAAGTCTACAAAGAGCAGTCTGGCGTAATTCCCATGCTGCTCCAGGTGGGTCAGGGCAGCATGAAGAGCTTTGGCCACAGCATCCTCCGTGGATCTCTTTGCTTTGTAAGCAAATTGAAATGGGTCCAGGTCTGCTGGCAGGCAGGCGATGATATGACTCCGCACCAGTTTCTCAAAGCACTTCATGATGACAGATGTGAGTGCCACTGGGCGAAAATCATTCAGACTGTTCGTGATGGATTTTTTTGGCAGCGGAATAATGATTGAGGATTGGAGGCAGGTTGGGACAGTGGCCTGGGACAGGGACTGGTTGAAAATCTTAGTGAAGATTTCGGCCAGTTGATCTGCACAGTCTTTCAGCATCTGTCCAGCCACACCGTCGGGTCCTGCAACCTTCCCCGGGTTCACCTTCCTCATCACCCACCTCACCTCACACTCTTCCACTGTGAGTATATTGCTGTTGTGAACAGGCTGCTGTGATGGAGCTGCTGTTGGTGTCACCTCAAAACGGGCAATGAAGATGTTCAGCTCCTCTGCCAGAGAAGCGTCTCCCTCAGCGGCCAAGGAGTTGCAGGATTTGTAGCCGGTGATGTGCTGGACACCCTGCCACACCTGCCTGGTGTTGTTGCTCCTCAGATGGTCCTTTATCCTCCTTCTGTATGCTGCCTTGGTATCTCGGATGCCTCCCTTCAGGTTCGCTCTGGCTACACTGTAAAGAGCCCCATCCCCAGACCTGAAAGCAGTTTTCCTTTCCTTCAGCAGACTCTGGACATTCCTCGTTATCCAGGGCTTCCTGTTAGGATAAATCCTCATGCGTCTGTCCCTGGTGACGTTGTCCGTGCAGAACCTGTTGTAATCCAGGACTGCCGTAGTGTGGTTCTCCAAGTCTTGGTGATTGAAAACCTCCCAATTGGTTCTCTGGAACCTTGTTTGGTAGAAAAAAATTCTATTGCAGAAAACAGGCAATTTTAAAATTTATATCCAAAGCCATCAGAAAAGTGTGGAGTGCATCTGATGTGGCACAGTGACAGGCTGGGCACCTGCTTTTGTCACATGTCATTAGCTTATCATTTAAGCTGTTGGTTTAGCAGGAATACACACACATACATTTAACTGAATATAATGGAGAAGGCTTGCTCTTTAGAAATAACTTATTTATTTTTGCTGCAGTTAGAAAAACAATGCCCCTTCATTGTATTTTTTTTTTCTTGACCCTACAGGATGCCCGGTGGTAACCAGCCTTCCATGTGGCTGAACAGATGCCAGTGTACCCAAATTCTGAGACACAACTGGATGTTCTTTTCTTCTGCTTTTAAGATTCCCAATTCAAGATGATGTCCAGTTCATGTTAGATTTGCTATTTCTACAGGTAAGACTACTTAGGCTTTCAGTTTCAGAAGTAATTTGTGCACAATTCCTGCAAAGCCTCCCCATATTTATTACTTGATCTGTAATATTTTGCTGCCTTGAATACTGTACCATATGTTTCCTCACTCTATCCAGTAACTAACATTGGCTTTTTAATTTTAGACAGGAAAGCCTCAGAGTGTGAATCCTCACAAACACAGAGACTGAGGTGCATCAGTACCAGCAGTCACTAAAAAGGGATGTTGTTCTGTTTTGCAAAATAACATTCATTTTCTTAAGTTACTGTGCTTTGTTGTTGGATTTTGAAAGAACCGAGACTTCATTTTAACTTAAAACAAAACTAAGGCAGGAGAGAAAAACGAAGATGTTTTCATGTAAGTAATGACACATGAGCATGTCACATTAGAAGTTCAGATATACAGAGATTGTAACACAATGCCTACTGTATGCATAATATAAAAGGAAAAAAATGATGTTATATATAATGACAATTAAGTTGGGGTTCTTTCAAAATCCAACAAAAAATACAGTAATTAAAAATAATATTATTAGTTAGACTTTACTCTAAGCAGAACTTTATCTATTGTGATGGTTAACTTTGGTAATAATTGATCTACAGGTGTACCAAGAAAAGAGGCAGAACAAGAAGTAAGGGTACATTTTATTAATGTTTGAACTCTGTGAGTGAACATCGTGTATCTACTGTGTTTATGTTTTTAACAGTTACAGTGAAGTAGAAGAGTCTGGTCATGTTATGGGGCAGCAGTTAAAAAAGAAGGATGGAGAGATGTGTGCCATGTTGAAGTAGTGGGTGGCCCTCCTGCCCGGCACTTCTAGAATCCTCCATCTCAACCTCTGCTCTGATCTGCTGTGCCTTTGCCAAGTGATCATGAGGTATTGGCCTATTTTGTTTTTTTTTTTCTTCTGAAAACTGTCTCAGTCTCATTACACTGGTTGTCTGTCTTACATAGAATTGATTTCAAGGTTCTATTAAATATATAGAAGTCTTTGAGTATTTTAGACCCTGCCTGTATTTTGGAGTGTCTGCTCCCAACATTTCTTTTCTCAAATGTTGCTTTGCTTTTTATTCCAAGATCAACAATAAAAACCGGCAGCTTTCTGTACTTGTGCAACAAAATCTGGAATGCTTTGCCAATAGAGAAGTGCCAGGCTACAAATGTCAAGCATTTAAAAAAACGTCAACAAGCCCACTTTTCTAATTTGGCTTTTTATTAATTACTTGCATTGGTTGTAATAGATTAGAAATGGTACTGTGTACAGTTTGTCAGATCTGCACTGGGCACTACCTTCTGCTGTTTATCTCTGTTTTCTTTTTCCAGTTAATTGCAGTGGTGCCCCCCTGCGTCTCCACCATCTGTTACATCAACTCCAACTGCCTGTGATGCTAGAGAGAAGAAAAGTTCACAAGATTTCCTGAAATGGAATTGTGATTGGACTGATACGGCCACAGTTATGTATGCTGTGATGTACAGAGCAGGCTGTGTGGGCTTCGGCTTGGGACCCCCATAGGTTTATTATCTCCAGCATCTTTGAAAGCTGCAAGTTTGTCTTTGTCCCCGGCCATTTGACCAGGTAGTGTATTTATTACAAAGGACAAGGACCTCTCCATTTGTTTCTTATTTACTTTTATAATGCCTTCAATTTTCTTTGTAACTGTATATTTTTGTAGAGCAATTTGAGCTACACTTGTAAGAAAAGGTGATATAGAAATATTATTACTGCTGTTAAGGGACAGATCAGGAAAAATGTCAGTTTAGAACACATTTTTTATGGAATATTGCTGGATAATAACTCTGACTCTGAGTAGTATCTTGGTCATAAATCTAAAATAGCATTTTTCCTTTTTTCGACAAATTTAATGGAATAAATGAGGATTTGAACCGGTGGCTTTATACTCTTGATTTCTTCGGCATCTGACCTGACTCCACAAATGAGAACGAATTAAAGAAATTTAACAAGTGGACTGTCACAGTTAACACTAAGGGGGACAGTCAGCACAATGCCATGCAAAACAGTGTTAATTCTTTTCTTTTGTTGAAAAAGGACCATTTATTTCTATAAAACTGGTTGGCTACATTAGGTTTTGTAAACCTGATGCCTTAAGACAAACGGCGATTTTTTTCAACAACTGATATCTAAAGATATTTTTAAACAAACACAATTTGTCCATAGAAGGAAATTGCAACAATGGATCAAAATGGAAAGGGGACTTTATATAATTTATTACGTGAGTGGAAAAATAAAAATATATATAATATACATGTACACAGACAGTACCTGCCAAATAATACAAAGAGTGCACAACATGTGTGTTACCCTAATTGGGGCTCATCAAGTGTGCACACCTATGCTTCCCCTTACGGCAATCGAACATTGAACGCCAATATTACGCCACGAAAGCTGCTTCGTTTATTTTGCAGGATGAATATTTTCATTATGTTAAACTATTGTGGAACTAAAATGAATATACCATAATGTCAAGTTGTGAATCGGCATGCACAGTTCGGATCGGGCATGCCGTAAAGTGGATTTTTTGTTTTTTTTTCATTTAGCGCATGCGGTGTGTGTCACTACCTCTTACCCACTGCCGGCCCGATTTGTGTGTGTGTGCGTATTGAAAGGCTACGTCATCGCACACTTTATAGTGCTGCCCAATCTGTTTAACATGTGCGTGAACACTTTACAGTATGTTAGGCAAATTCAGTGAGGTCTACTCATCACTAGTGATCAGCAGCACTTTGGTTTTCTTAAGTTAACCTGGGAGGCAGCAGAAGAGGTTTCTTTTTCTGTTCTTAAGAACTAGGGGGCTCCGCCCCCTGCTCGCTTCGCTCGCCAACCCCCGGTGTTGGGTAACCCGAAATACATTGATGTATGTATGCGATATGTGCCTGCTCTGCCTGCGGCAGTTCAGATGCGCGCTGTAGGCGCCTGCGTCCATTGATTATATCCAGGCGGGCTCGTGCGTGTATCTCCGTCAGTTGTGGTCTTTCATTTTGAACCCGTGCCTGCTGTGCTCCCGCTGTTCCTGACGTGCGTTGTAGGCATCTTTGTACATTGTATTTGTCCATGCGGAGCTTTTTGGTTTTGGGGCCGAGACAGTGTTGCTTCCGTGTTTTTAGATGCGCATTGTAGGCGCCCACGTCTATTGTTTTTCTCCATGCGGCCTGGCTTTTGTAGCTCCGTTAGTTGACCTGGATGGGTTTGGAGCCGTGACCGTGACTCCATTAGTTATCCGTTGTCTACCGTTAGTAATATGGATAATTGCACTTACTGTTAATATGGAGCGTTTTCTGTTGTTGTACCGTTAATAATGCATCACTGTAATGTGATTCACATATGCTATATGGTTTGGACGTGTGAGGATGCCGTACGTTTAATATGGAGAGTTTGTTTATTCTCATTACCCGGACCATGCTGTGAAATGTGGACATTTAGTTCAGAAGCGCGTTGTAGGCGCCTGGGTCTGTCGTACTTTCTCGCGCCTTCCGTACTATGTTTATGGACCTTTGTGGACGCCGTAGTGTCTTACGTGTGACTCTGGGGTGCAGTGCAGAATCCTCTTTTCTGTGTGGCTGTGTCGTTAGTCGTTAGCTATGGGCGCGTTGTTGCTTCATGTCCTATTCAGAAGCGCGTTGTAGGCGCCTTTGCCTTTCATACTTTCCCACGCCTTCCGTACTATCTTTGTGGACCTGTGGGACCTCCGTAGCCTCTTCCGTTTGAATCTGGGCTGCAGCGCAGAATCCTCTTGTTTGTGTGGCTGTGTCGTTAGTCGTTAGCTATGGGCGCGTTGTTGCTTCATTTCTCATTCATGTTAGTTGCGCTCTTTCGTTTTTGAGCCGTGACTCCTTCGTTTGCGGTGGATACGACTTCGCTTGCGGTTTATGAGACGCGCTCTGTAGGCGCCTGCGCAGTATGTCTCATGGTCCCATCGCCGTGTACCTGTGTCCATATCCGGTTTATTCTTGGTTAGTAATATGGATAACAAACCATGTTTATACAAATTTAGAAATATTGACAAAGCCAAACTTTATAATCTTTCAAATTCTGGGGTTCACCAGGAAGGAAAGGCCACAGTGAGTTCATTCTGAACTAAATTAAAGTTTAAACGTCCCCTCTATCCTGTTGCTTTTCCTGGAATCACTTGTCCTTGTAAGCAATGTACCTTGGTTGAGAATAGCTTTAAAATACATTTAAAGCCTCTTGACTACATAGTTAAAATGTCTAAATTGAACTTGAAATGAATTTTAAATAGGAATGAAAAAGATATAAATAGGATACAGTGTTGTGTAATATTATTCTTTTGTGTTTGTTTTTCTATAATATTTAATTTAACAAACCACAGTGAACGCTTACACCACTTGACATAATGCAGAAGGGAGAGGGAAAAAATCTGGTTTGTGTTTTCAAGAACTGTGCAAATGTGATTCTAGGAGGTGTTTGCAGAATAATCTGCTGTATCCTCCCATCTCTGAAGGAATGCTTTCGGTGCCTTCCACTGACCGAATGGCGCAAAAATGAGGAAGTGCATTCTTTACTCTTCATTATTCTGTTACATCATGGGATGACCTTGCAGATAACGGCTACCTCAGATGTGACTCATGAAAGGGGATATCCACCCTGTGACACAGAGGAAGTGGAGAGGAAAAATAATGCAATGTTTCTAACTGACATGCAGATTGAGTCATCACTCATTTTTATTTAAGACTGAAGAAACCTAAAATCTAGTTCTGAATTGTGCAAATGGATGATTGTTCATAAACTCAGGGTTTTATTGTGTAGCATCCATCCATCCATTTTCCAACCCGCTGAATCCGAACACAGGGTCACGGGGGTCTGCTGGAGCCAATCCCAGCCAACACAGGGCACAAGGCAGGGAACCAATCCCGGGCAGGGTGCCAACCCACCGCAGGACACACACAAACACACCCACACACCAAGCACACACTAGGGCCAATTTAGAATCACCAATCCACCTAACCTGCATGTCTTTGGACTGTGGAAGGAAACCGGAGCGCCCGGATCTTCTTACTAATTATAAAATGTTCACTAACAATATTGGGTGGCACAGTGGTTAACATTGCTGTCTCTCAGATTTTTAATCCTTGGTTTAGTCATCTTTGTGGACTTCTCCATATATTTGCATGGATTTCCTCAAAGTTTTCCTCCAAGATCAGATTAGGTTACTCAGTGATCCAAAATTGTCCTTCTATGAGTGTGAGTGTGGGTTTGAGTCGGAAACACACCTTATGATGAACTGGCATTTCATTCAGAGTTGGTTCCTTCTTTGCACCTGATGCTGCCAAGATAGGCTAAGGCCCCAAGCAACCTTGAATCGAATTAAGTAGATAATGTTATAAATAAAATGTATTACTATTGTTGTTCATAAGAATTTTTTATGAAAGTTTGAAATTACTTCATTTTATTTTTGGCACCTCCTGTACCAGTGTGAGAAAAACCCCACACACGATATGCTGTTCAATTCACCTCAATATCTATTGTGCAAGATGTCAAGCTTTTTGGGATTTGGCCCTCTAGATCTGAAAACCCTCATTTTTAGGCTTTTTTTGCCCCATATCTTGTGCAGGAAATTACACCTTTAGTATAAATAGTAAACCCATAAGTGTCCACAGCAACAATGATCATAAAATTGTGAATGTCATATCAACTAATCCCCCTAATGGTATACTAGGGGTCAAAGTTACTCCTTTTCACAAAGCTTTGAAAACATGGGGATGGGTAAGATAGGTATGTGGAATGTCATTTTATACTATTTCTAGGTTGCTGATCATGAATATGATCATATTTTTGATATTTGATTCTTTACTGGTGGTCCTAGCCTTCTAAAAGCCACTCCAAAATACAAGAAATAAGCTTTTGGGGTATCATTTTAGACTATTTCCAGGTCAGTGATAAGAATATGATGTTATTTTTGATTACTGATTCTTTACTAGGGATGTAGCTATCTGTAGACCACTGCAGAGGGTGACAAATGACACATTTCTATTACTACCAGAACACTTTAAACATTTAAATTGAAGCACATGTTTCAATATTTCTAATAGATATATGACACAACTGTTCTTGTTCATATGTTCTTTTACCTCATGAAGTAAATCATTACATTTCTTATCGTCTTCTTTCTCCTCATCTTCATTTTTTCCTACTTCTATGTGGGGTCAATGTGCTTGATAAACCTTCTCCAAATGGCTTTGTCCTGCACCTCCTCCTCAGTCAGACTCCATTCCTCCAGATCTTTTTTCACTTTATCTATCCACCTCCACTTTTGACTCCCTCACTTTCTTTTCCTGTACTTACATTTCCATCACTATTTTACCCACATATTTTTTTGTCTGTCCTCATCACATGTCCATATCACTTTAGCCTACTTTCCTGTACTTTCTTAGCTATTTCTCCCACTTTTGACATACCTCTGATCGTCTTATTCTGTCCTTTTTTGTAATTCCATATCCAACTCAACATTTTCATTTCTGTCACATGTAACTTCTTCTCCTGTGCTCCGTTTACTATCAATGTCTCAGCTCTATATATCATTGCTGGTGTTACCATTGTCTTAAAAACCTTACACAATACTCCTAAGACCTTCTTCCAATTGTTCCATACACATACCACTCTGCATGTAATTTTCCATCTTGGGCTATCACTGATCCTAGATATTTAAATGTATCCACTTTTTAATTTCTTTCTTCAGTTCTTATGCACACTCCAAATAACTGCCATCTTACGCTAATTCTGACTGTTCATTACTATTATTATTATTATGCTATAATAAAAAATAGCTGACAAACTTAATAAGAAAGTGATATGCAAAAGACTGTTTAAAAAAGCTAAATGTATTTCTTAATTTTCTGTGGCTGTAAAAGTGGTGTTCATGCATTCCACTAAAATAAAACAACTGACTAATATGTAGAACTCACATTTAAAAATACTTTTTGCGATCAGTTAGTTTTTACTCATACATACATGCATTCTCAAATCCTTTTTATGTAAATCAGAGTCACAGTGAAGGGCACAGGGCAGGAAAATCCCTGGACAGAGGCCGGCTGACTCACACACAGAAACACAAACACTCTCTCAGTCTCAGTGGGGCCAGTTTGGAGGAGTCCGTTAAACAATAACTCCATGTGCAGCAGCACATTATACACCGGCAGTGTCCAGGGAGCAGGATTCTGACCCAAGAAGCTTGATGCACAAGGCAGAAGCAGCACTAACCTCTGTGTCATTATGTTTTATTTAGCTTATTTGTATTTACAACAAATATTTAAAAATACAACGGCCTTTATCAATAACTGACCTAGCATGTACATAAAAAGTTATTTAACGTGGCTTATTTCTATGACTTGGGATATTCATTCATTACAATATATAAGAAAAGCATCAGTCTTAGACAGAGCACCAGTGCTGTATAATAATACATGTATACATATTCAACATGGCTGTCTATCCCAGCTGCACTGGGCACAATTTGGAGACCAAGTCCAAAATTAATACGGTACTACAGACATATGGTGTTTTAGTCCTTTTCCTCATGACATCCAACACAATAGCACAGGGAGATGGACAAGGAAATCCTGAGACCTCAAAGCATGTTCTTTCCTCTTGTTAGGCCAGATGATGTCTAGTAGAAGTAGTCAAGATGCCAACAGAAGCCAAGAGCCTCAGGACCAACCAATTAGGACTGGCTGGGGCCCTTCCAGCCACATGAACTCAGGATTTTAGATAAAGAGGGAGATCAAAGGCTTCATAAGTGTTTGTACTGAGGAAAGAGGACCCTAGGCTTAACAAAAACACTTGCAAAACATGAGGTGCCAATGGGCTAAGCCACCTCATTTTTGAGTTGAGGTTCTATACTTCTTTAAGAAAATTTTTTTTTTTCAATTGAAGCATGAGTTCTCACTCTGGGTGTCAGTGCATACTGTAACAATAGGCAAACAAAAAATGAGTAAAGACTAGAGGGTGATGTACAGTGCCCTCCATAATGTCTGGGACAAGGACGCATTTTTCCTTGATATACCACTCTGCTCCACAGCTTAATATTAAAAATTAAATAATTCAGACATGATTAATGTACACATTGCAGACTTTCATTTAAGGATATTTTCATACATTTCGATCACAGAAATGACGACAGTTTCTTTACATGGTCTCCCCATTTCAGGGCACCATCATGTTTGGGACAATTGCCATCACATGCGTTTGTGATTATTCAGGTATGCTTCATTGCTTCATCAGTGCAGACATAAGATACCTTGGCTTGCTTCTACCCTTTGGAGTTGTTCAACATGAGGACAAGAGCTGTGTCAATCAAAGTCAAAGTAGCCATTAATGAGCCTGAAAAACAAGAATAAAACCACTAGAGACATTGGTAAAACCTTAGGATGACCTAAATCAACTGTCTACAATATTATTAAGAACTTAAGACTCAGTGATCGCAAAGGAACCAGTAGGCCAAGGAAGTCCTCCACTGCTGATAAAAGAAGAATCTTCACTATGGTAAAGAAAAAAGCCCCAAATGCCCGTCGGACAGATAAGAAACAGTCATCAGGAGACAGATGTGGATGTGTCAGAGATGGCTATGAGCAGAAGATGTCACAAACAGAAATACAGAATCCACACTGCAAGATGCAAATCAGTAGTTAGCCACAAAAACAGGATGACTCGATTACAATACTTAAAAGAGACTGCAGAATTCTGGAAAAAGGTCTTGTGGACAGACAAGACAAAGATGAACCTATATCAGAGTGATGTCAAGAGCAAAGTGTGGAGACCAAAAGGAACTGTCCAAGATCCAAAGCATACCACCTCATCTGTTAAACATGGTGCTGGAGGTGTTATGGCTTGGGCATGTGTGGCTGCCACAGGTCCTGGCACACTTATCTTCTTTGATGATGGAATTGCTGACAGCAGTGGCACAATGAATTGTGATGTGTATAGAAACATCTTATCTACTCAAGTTCCAGTAAATGCCTCCAAACTCATTGGACAGCACTTCATCCTACAACAAGATAATGATCCCAAAGATACTGCTAAGGCAACACAAATGGAAAATTCTTGAATGGCCAGTTAACTGGTTTAAATCCAATTGAGAATGTCTTCCATAAGATAAGAGAAAAGTTAAGAGGACAAGCCTCTGAAACAAGCAGGAGCTGAAGATGGCAGCATTAGAAGATTGGCAGAGCATAACCTGAAAAGATCCTCAGCACCTGGTGATGTCTATGAATCTCAGACTTCAAGCAGTCAAGCAGTCATTACAGGCAAGGGATATGCAACAAAGAACTAAATATGACTGCTTCAATAGATCTGCCATTGCCATGTGCAAAAAATTATGATGTCCTGAAATCAGGGTTAATGTAAAAAAGGTATAGTGATTTCTACATGGTGTGATTGAAATATATGTTTTGTGATTTTAAATCCCTTATTCACCATACACAATTTGTTGTGTTTGGAATTTTTCCTTTTTCCCATACCCTGACTTACTTTCCAGAGAGTTTTGGGGTCAGAGTGCAGGGTCAGCTATTTATACAGCACCCTTGGAGCAAATGCAGATTGAGGGCCTTGCTCAAGGGCCCAACTGAATAGCATTCCCTCTGTCACTACCAGGCTTTGAACCAGCAACCTTTGATTTACCAGCCCAGATTCTTTAGCCAGAGAGCTACCACTCCACAAATACCCTTAAATGAAAGTCTGCAATGTGCACTTTAATCAAGTCTGAATTGTTTTATTTGTAATTTTAAAATGTGGAGCAGAGGGGTAAATCAAGGAAAAAGGTGTCCTTGTCCCAAACATTATGGGGAGCACTGTATTTTCATTCAAAACATCCAATTGACTCCTTCTCATGTTCTCTTTGGTTTAAGTTCAAATGTGGTTTGCCCAAAAATCCATAGTGCAATCAAAACCTACGTTTCTGCCCAACAGGACAAATTTGATTGCTGTTCTCAGTTCCTCAAAAGGATGTAGAGAGCAGGTTTACAAAATTAAAAACAAATAAAAGTCATGGACTAGACCAGGGGTCCCCAACCACCGGTCCGCGACCCACTACCGGGCCGCAGCCGTCTGACAGCCGGGCCGCGAGAGAACTGTCGGCAACGGAGACTCACTCAGACTTTTCAGAATGCTTGGTGGGCGGGGCTTTGCAGCGGTGCAGAGAGAGGAGAAAGACCGAGGTGAGAGAGTATTATAACAAAGTATTGTTACGGTCCCGACAGTTTCCCCATATGACACGAGACTATAGAAATCGCGTTACTACGAAGTACATTCAGCAGATGCTTTCATTACAACGAGGTGACCTTGAAATGCTTGAATGAATCATCCACAGAGCAGTTAGATCTGTGACCGCAGCTCAGTTGTACACATTTAGGCTAAACAACGATCCCCAAACAGAAACATTGTAATAAAAATTCTCTTTGAACTTTCCTCGTACTGTTTTTTTTTTGATGTTTTTGTTTTCTGTGGTTTTCAGTGATACCTTTTGCTTATTGCTTGTCAACATCTGAAAAACATCCATTGCAATTTATCTCATTGTCACCCTCCTATAGAAACGGCAGACACGAAAAAAACGATAACAGTGTTAATGTTTGTGATGTGCAGTCTTTTGGAATGGCAAATGCAAACTGCTTAATAATAATAGAAATGTTATGTAAATTGTGTATAAAACTTAAACCTTAGCCCCGCAATACCCTAACCACCCCAAACCGACGGGTCCGTGGAAAAATTTGCATCTTAAAAAGTGGTCCTTGCTGTCAAAAAGGTTGGGGACCACTGGACTAGACCATCTAAATGGAAGGTTCTTGAAATCATGTGAAGACAGCTCAGCTCTATTTTTTACTTTATTTTTAGATTGTCATTAGAACAGCAGGCTACAGTAATTCCAGTAGCTAAAAACAAAACCCCTAAAACCTTAAATGACTTCTGAACAGTTGCCCTGACCTCAATGGTTATAAAATAATTTGAAAAACTTATATAAAGGGAGCTGACAAGAAAACTCAGGGTTTATTAGATCCTTTTATAGTTTGCGTACCCGTATAATAGAGGTGCAGGGGACACCATTGTCACTTTGCTTAATCTGTTACATAACTACTTGAACAGCAGCACGACTCACGCGAGGGTCCTGTTTGTAGACCTCTCTTCAAGTTTTAACACCATCAAGTTCCACCTTTCTTGCAGAGAGACTTATAAAAGGTTTTAATTTGGACTTCAGTTTGGCAAGGTGGCTGATCAGCTTCATAACGGACATGACCCAAACAGTGCAAGTCAATGATTGTTGATCTGACATCCTGTCCTCGTCCACAGGGATCCTCCAAATCTGTGTTCTTTCATCTTTTTTGTTCAGTCTCTAAACTAATGGTTGTTGTAGTAAAACAGAAAAATATTTTCATCTTAAAATTTGCAGATGGCTCAGTGATTGTCAGCCAAATGAATGGGTATGGAACCAGTCATGGTCCAGTGGTAGCTGATTTTGTTAACTGGTGTGATAAGTATTTTTTACTCCTAAGTGTTACAAAAAATAAAGAACTAATGATTGATTTTAAAAGAAACACCATCCACCCAAAAGAATTAATCATCAAAGAGCATGCACTGGAGATTGTTGATGGTTCTAAATATCTGGGGACAGTCATAGACTCAAAACTGACTTTAAATGAAAATAAAGAAACATTCTGCAAGAAGGGGCATCAACACTTCTGCTGTATAAGGAAGCTGATTCTTTTTAAAATCCATTATGTCACTCATTTATAAATCTTGTATTGAGTCTGTCTACTTATGTTCTGCTGGCCTGGTTTGGAAATCGCAGTGTCGGCAACAGAAACAAAATATATCAAATTATAAAATGGAGCAAAAGAAAAAAGAAGAAGTTCTCAACAGTCAAATCTCACATACCTGTTTAACAATTAAGTATTACAAAAAACTGAGTGTGTTCTCTCAGGAAGGACTCTCAATTACAGTTATTGTCATCAGTTCACAGGTTCAGGTTTCCAATGATTAAAAAGCAACCAGTTCAAATGCTGTTTCATCCCAAATGCAAATAATCTTCAACTTAAACATTCACAGGCTTAAATCATAGCATGAATGGTTAGAATTTGCATTTTTCATCAGTCAATTCTAAACATTGGTTTAATTTTTATTTGTCACATTTTTAATGTGAGGTTTCACTGTAAGTATCACATTCACTTCTAGGTTGTATTTATGTGTGATGACTGTATTCTTTGTGATATTTGATTTTAATGTTAAGTAGTCGTCTCTCTGTAAAACCTGCTGACAAACCAAATTTCTGTCTGGGGACAATAAAATTGAATTGAATTGAGTAATGCCCTGATTAGCTATGAACTTACATTACTCTTCCAGCCTGTCAAGATGCATTATCTCTTCAAATGATGTGATAACATGGCAGATACTAGTGTGTCATAGACTGGAAAATTTTGAACATCTTAACTTTACACTATTGAGTTAGATTTTTTTTTAATGTAAATAACTTTTTCCAGTTGTATTTCCTATGATATAATAACAGTTTTTCTCTCTTTTAAATCAAGAAATCTTTAATTTATTTATTATAGGATATAAATTAGTGGTAGTCAAAGTTTGTCATCCTAAGCCAAATTCATGTGTAGTACCACTTTTGTAGATGTTCGTATTTATCCAGTTATGTAGGCTTAATTTCATAAATTAGATTATTAGATGGATAATTGGATTATTTAAGCCTACACTCACTGAGTAAATTATTAGGAACACCCGTACACCTGCTTATGCATACAATTCTATTATTCAGCCAATCATGTGGTAGCAGTGCAATGCATATGATCATGCAGAAACAGGTCATGAGCTTCAGTTGATATTCAAATCACACACCAGAATGGGGAAAAAATGTGATCTCAGTGATTTTGGCCATGGAATGATTATTGGCCAGGTGGGCAGGTTTGAATATTTCTGTAAATGTTGATCACCAGGGGTTTTCCCCCATGACTGTCTCTATAGAGTTCACTCAGAATGGTGTGAACAACAAAACACATCCAGCGAGCAGCAGCTCTGTGGATGGAAACCCCTTGTTGATGTGACAGGTGAGAGAAGAAAGGCTACGTAAATCAGATATCCACTCTGTACAACTGTGTTGAGCAGAAAAACATCTCAGAATGCACAACATTTGGAACCTTGAGGCAGATGAGCTACAAGAGCAGAAGACCATGTTGGGTTCCACTTCTGTCAATAGGAAGCTGAGGCTGCAGTGGGCAAAAGTGGACAGTTGAAGACTGCAAAAACGTTTACTGGTGAATCTTGATTTCTGCTGAAGCACACAGATGGTAGGGTCAGAGCCTTGTGTCAACAGTCCAGGCTGGTGGTGGTGGTGTAATGGAGTGGGGAATGTCTTCTTGGTACACTTTGGGATCATTAATACCAATTTATCACGTCTTGAATGCCACAGCCTATCTGTGTATTGTTGCTGAACATGTACAGTACATCATACCATGGCCACAGTTTTCCCATCTTCTAATGACTACTTCCAGCATAATAATGCACCATGTCACAAAGCAAAAGTCATCTCAAACTGGATTCTTGAACATGACAATACCTTCAATGTTCTTCAATGGCCTTCCCAGTCAGTGGATCTAAATCCAAAAGGGCACCTTTGAAATGTGGTAGAACGGTCAATTCACTGCATGAATGTGCAGTTGACAAATCTGCAGAAATTGTGTGATGCAATCTTGTCAAGGTGCAGCAGAGTCTCAAAGAAATATTTCCAATATTTTGCAGAATCCATTCCATGAAGAACTGAGGCTGTTTTGAGAGCAAAATGAGGTCCTATCCAGTATTAGAATAGTGGTCACACTTTGCTAAGTGAGAATATGTTGCACATTTTTTTGATGTTTATATTTTGACAAAATTTGTTACGTATTTTAGGAAATAGTCCATGAAGGCACTATCTTGTTAAACAAAGGTTCATAAAAATGAATACCTAGATAAGTAAGTTAGAATATGGAGGAAGACAGATAAAAAATTTAAACTTACTCAGCTTAAGCAATGGGTGTGATGTCATTATACAATATTGGTTTAAAATCAATAAAATGCAAATAAATGCATAAAATGCTTTGTTGATTTAACATTTTGACAGTATAAAAAGTGGTATTGTGTTTTGGGCTACAAGAATCCCTCATGAGATGAAGTCAATTTGTATTCAGTTGCTTACAGTTTAGAATGGAGACCTTCACAACATGATATGGAGTTCCTGTTTGTGAGGATTATTCATTCACTTAAATGGTTGTCAATAAGATAACTTCTCCAGGAAGTAGCTGATGCTCATCTTGGAAGGAAGTTGTTTAACATCTCTCACAATGATAGAGAAACAATATGCTAGGAATAAATGTTGTTGTCAGTTATTTTCATGAATTTTAAGATGAAGATCAACAAACAAGGATGAACAATGAATTACTTATGGTAAGCAAATCATGTGCTCTGTTACAGTGACGAAGGCTGGTTCCAAGAGGCAAAGTCTGTTAAACCACATTCATGAATGCTTGTTTATAATTTACATCCTTATTGTACACTACCTGATAACATCAAGAGTCTGACTTTTTGGTGGAGGATAGATGAGTATTATTAATAGCCAGGAGTACAATTCCAGCATGGGATCCTGCCCAAAACCATCCAGAATAAGCTCAAGTTTCCAGCAACATTAAAATTGGGAACAAGTGCATTTACTAAATACATGAGTGAATGGATCATGAATTGGGCCTTCATAGTGGTTCAGTAGTGAGTACAGTTGTTTCACAGCCCCAGGGACCAAGATTCAGCTTGAGGTGTGGAATGTGCACACTTTACTTACATGTTTACTTTGATTATGTGAGCTTTACCTCACAGATATATGTGTATTAGGTTAGTCAGTGACTTTGCAATGGATTGGAATGAACATCTGAACAATTGTAAAGAGAGAAGGCCATTCAGCCCAACAAGTTCCTCCTTCATAATCACCTAGATTGTCCCAAAAAATGCCAGGTCAAGATTTGGGGGTCCCTGAAGTCCTGCTTTCCACCACACCAATTAGTAATTTATTAAGTGTGTCTATGGTTCTTTGCATGAAGAAGAAAATATTGTAATATTTGTGGGCAATCTGCCTTTAACAAATTACCAACCATACCTTTGTGTTCTTGTGAAGGAATTTATTTTAAAGTAACAGCTGGAATCCACTGTACTAATTCCTTTCATAAGTTTAAACACTTTGATCATATCACCTCCTAATCTCAGTTTGCCTAAACCAAAAAGGTTCCATTCCTTCAATCCCTTCTCTCAGTTCAAACCTTACAGTGCTGAAAGAGACTAGTCGCTGTCATCTGGACTTCCTCCAGCACTGCTATGTCCTTTTTGTAATACGGAGACCAAAACTGTACACAGTACTCCAAGTGAGGCCACACTAGTTTGTTATATAACTTTCTTGTATACTATAGGTGGGTAGGCCCAAAAATATAGGCTTTGATATGTTGGTATCCATTTGAGGTTGGAACCTACCTTGTGTCTGTTGCCTCTGTCATAAGGTCCTGCTTCCCACAGTGCAAAACAAAATCTGAAAATATATTAATAGATGGATAACAAAAATGTGTAGCTATTCTTTGACAAATAAACCATTACAAAACACTATGGAACACTATTTGTGATTTATAGAAACTATGTGTGAATTTCTAATATTTTGATATATACTTTATTAATCATGTGGGGAAATTGTCTTTTCACGTGACCTTTTCAGGTCAGAGTGCACGACCAGTCATTGTACAGCGACCCTGGAGCAATTTTCAGGTTAAGGGCCTTGCTCAAGGGCCCAGCAGAGTAGGATCTCTTCTGGCAGTAAAGGTATTTGAACCAGCAACCTTCCAGATACTGGCACAGATCCTTATCTACCATTCAACCCATAGCACCATCACCCACCAGCCATATGGCATACATTTCACATGACTGAGTAATGGTGCACTGCATTGTAGAACAGCACACATCTGTGGGGGGTGAAATGGCTCTCCATAGTGTCAGCTGGCAACTCCAAATAGTGCCTTTTTATCCTACTGCTTTAAAACATTTTTTCCAACTTATTTTTAGAAGGAGACACTTAGCTGTGTCCCCTGAAATGCCTCTCATCTTATTCTGCTGATTTTAATTCATCCAAGAAATCTCATCATGCAACCCTGGATGCTGGTGATGGCAGTGAGCCATGAGCCCAACTGGGATTCACTGAGAAACCTGCTAGAGCATACGACTACTAAAAATGTAAATTTGAAGGCTAACTATATGGAGGTTTGATGACCATTAAAAAAGAGCAATATTAAATGACCCTTTAACCATTGCCACATATAAGGCTAAATTGCTCATGCCCATTACTGTCCACGGTTATAACCACTTTATCTCCCAGTGTACAGATGACATTCTTCACTGTTTAGGCAATACCTCATTTCAGAACCCTTCATATCCTGAATTTATGTTATGTTTTTTGAATCTTTATCTGGTTATAAAATAAGCAGGGGGAAATCCCCCTTTAATATCTCAAAGATCTCTGTTGACAACCCTGCCGTACATCTTCAATACTAGCGTTATACAGCCTCAGATGTTTATAGATTGGCATATTCTCTTCATTTATAGATATTGGCTCCCAAAACTATCTCCACATACTCTCTGATGTGGGGGTCTGTATTAACAGTTGGTTCAAAACTTCCCCTCTATATTCAGTCTCAGCTTCCTATTATTAAAATTAATATTATCTCTTGTTTTAATTTTACCAGCTCTGTGTTACTTCTCCCATTCCACACCATATATTCAGGGGAACAGAATGATGCCTGACTGTGTGCTCTGAACCCCAAAGGTCATGTGAAAAGACAATTTCCCCTCTGGGATTAATAAATATATTAAAAAATAACTGCTTGAATTTAACTATGAGCAAAATGATTCATACAAGGTTGAATCTGCAGCAAAGTCAGAGTATTGCTTCATAAAAAATTCACAAAATAAATTGTATTTTTCTTCTGGCAAAATTGGTGACATTCATGCTAACAGAAAGGCATTTAGTTAATGTCTTGAATTGTTTTCATGCATTAATTCTGCATGTGTGACTTGGCCATTTACTATTTAAATAAAGATCTCCAATGAAAGAAAAAAAATCAACAGAAGTGTGTACATCTGCAACCATGACAAGGCAATTGAGAAGTACCTGAGGGGGACTTCCTGTGTAGGGAGATGTGCCTGTAGTGAAAACACAGTAATGTGCATTTTAGCGTGTCTTTCTGTTGAAATTCTACAATGTTACATTTAAAAGAATCATACTGCTCTCCTTTGTGATGACCTGAATGAGAGACACTGAGCTTGGGAAAGGCACTATATAAATAAAATGTGTTATTATTATTTTACAGAAAACAGCACAGGTAAATACATGCTTTCAGAAGCAGTAGTTCTTATTTACCACTCAAAAAAAACCTTTAAAGCCCCAAACATCTTTACAGTGAGCAATTGCAAAATAGCAAGCAAAACAGTTAGTGTAATTTAATTTGCTCATTTTGCTCATCTCTAGTCACTGCTTTATAATTATAACGTCCCATACCACTTCTTAAACAATCCACTTTAATACAATGCAGGCAAATCACAGGAGTTTCCCGCCCTGACTTTAAGTTCTATCATTGAGCATTCAGCCTTCAGTCCTGGCTCCCATCTGCCCGTGTGGATCCTTATGGAATCGAATTTGGCTGCCCCTCCCTCTTTGTAAGATTTACTATCAATTTTGATGTAGCCAACATCGTCAAGGCTGTCTTTAGGGCTTATACTGTCTTATCATACTGATTTATGGCAACCGTTTGAGAAATTTTTACTATGCAATGGCACTCCCACACCCCCATCTTTCGCAACCCTGCGAATTCAACATAAAACAGAGCCTTGTGCATTGCTCTGTATGAAATATTTGTAAGTTTTAAATTTGTAGGTAAAAAAAGTTCAGTGTTCAATTACAGTTTGAACAAAACTTGAACAAAACTTTTCAGCAAAAAGGCAGTTCACTGTACTTTTTAAGCAAAAAGTTCTGATGGATGGCACCCATGGGCTGGCGTCCCTGTCAAGATGGGTTCTGATCTTTACATGGCCGGGAGGCCAGAGTGATGGAAGGACAGGGTGAGACGACCTGGCAGGGCTAGGTGACAGCATTCCAGGGTGACGTTACCTCTAAGGTCAACTGCAAGGTATGCTGAGAACAGTAGTCCCTTAGGTGCTGCCAGGAGGTGCTGCAGGGTTACATGATCCCTACTTTGTGGGGCTACCGTTTGACCCAAAAGTACTTCTAAAAAATTATGCCCTAGCACCAGAAGTACTCCCAAGCCTAAGATAACAGAAGCTGCTCGACCCCATCCAGGTGAGTTGGAGTTGGGAGTGGAGAGTGGACAAAGTTTATCTGAAGAAAAGAGAGAGAAAAAAGTATATTGTGCTTGTGTAGATGTTGAGAAATTATTATTTTTATAATAATTAATAATAATAATAAATTATTATTTGAACCCTTAACCTGTGTCTGTGGAATTATATCAAGGGTTTGGGGTGTTGAAATGCCCCCTAGTGGTCACAGTGTCTACAGTCACAAAATGATGATTTTTGTTTCTCCAGCAAAAAATCAGACTATAAGCTCCTTCCATTACACTCACGATTTTCCTACTGCCCTGCTCCACTGGCTTTTCATCCCTCCTGGCAAAATATTTTCATGAATGGCACATTTTGTTCCAGAAATCCTAACTTCAGATTCACCGATCTTTATATATAATATGCTACCGTGGCTGTTCGTTTGTCTGTCCAGGATTTTAAATCACCTGTAGCTCATAAACCATTTGACCTACTAACCTGAAATTTGGTACACATATACTACGTGACGTCTACTATCCACTTCTAATTCTGTCCATCCTCGTCACACCCAGTGCAAATCTTAGCATCTTTAACTCTGCCTCCTCCAGCTCTGTCTCCTGCTTTCTGGTCAGTGCCACCATCTCCAACCCATATAACATAGCTGGTCTCACTACCGTCCTGTAGACCTTCCCTTTCACTCTTGTTGTATCCGTCTGTCACAAATCACTCCTGACACTCTTCTCCACCCATTCCATCCTGTCTGCACTCTCTTTCTCTCTCTTCCACAATCCCTGTTACTCTGTACTGTTGATCCCAAGTATTTAAACTCATCCACCTTCGCCAACTCTACTCCTTGCATCCTCACCATTCCACTGACCTCCTTCTCATTCACACACATGTATTCTGTCTTGTTCCTACTGACCTTCATTCCTCTCCTCTCCAGAGCATATCTCCACCTTTCCAGGGTCTCCTCAACCTGCTCCCTACTATCGCTACAGATCACAATGTCATCAGCAAACATCATAGTCCACGGGACTCCTGTCTAATCCCATCTGTCAACCTGTCTTATTAATATGTCATCTAATTTGCAATAAATAACTCTGTGCCAAGTTTTACAGGACAAAAATGTAATTGTGTGTCAAGACCAGCAAAAGTGTAAAAAATGACACTAATTAATGTACATTAATTCCTTTTCGTATTTGTATAAATCCAGTTTAGGGTCCCTGAATTGATTTAAACTGCTTGAACCAAAGCAACAACAACAAATTGTGCTTATGGTGGTAAGATTAACACATGTAACACCTAAAAAAGCAAGAAACTGTTATAAATTAGTACAGGTAGAATAGTCAAATAAATCATAAAAGCAGACAATTTTATCAGACTCAATCACCTAACCAAATTTATGTTGCATCTCAAAAGACAATACAAGACTTTAAGCAAGAAAATGTACAGATGGCATAAAAATGCTCTTTCAAACACCTGATAGTGTGCATTATGTCATTTATTTTTTTAAAGGTTTTATATAAGAATATAAAAAATATGAGACAGAAGAGTCAGTCTCCACTTCTTGATGCGATATCTTGCTAAGATACTTTGTAAAGCCTGCCAATACCTCCACTTGCGTTGAACAACTTGGTGGTTTGTTCATTAAATGCACTTACGCTAAATGCAGTGTGACAGCTGGTGAAGACATCAGTGCTCACTGTCTCGCTAGTAATATTTTTGTCTTTTTGGTAGCAAGAACATATGGAATCTATGGCCAGTATAGCATTGAATTCAGCCCTTTATTTTTGTTTGGAAGAGTGTTTTCCACCACACTTGCCTATGGAATTAACAGGCATGTCATGCATCATTATTAAACACTTGGATAGCCATAGAAGGAATTTGCTGATGTTCTGTTATGAATATTGAGTAAGCCAGGAAATGAAACATCAAAGTAATGAAGGGAAACATGATGGCTTAAAACTACTTGAATTAGTATAGGAAAGACAAATTAGATTTCCTACCCACCACTGTTCGTCAGAATTATGCAAGTCAACCACAAGCAAATAGTCTTTTTCAAGAGAAATGTGCATTATTAATGGAGATAGTGCAGAGACAGTTTTTGTCTCTTTTCATCAATAATTCATCATGCAAGTTCTTATTTTTACTTCAATCAGTTTAAAAAGGCAAGTGGAGCATCAGCTTAGCTTCTTTATAGGCTGGGGAAAGGGCATGTAGAGTCACCTAATGTCTTCAGCTCCACTTATAATTAACCTCAGTGGAATCCCTGCCCTTTATGAGCAAGTTAGGAAAATGGATGGATGATGGAGTCCAAATAGAAAATTGTCTCCCTCTTGAACTGCTACCCATTAATTTATGCATCTCTTCAAAAGAACCATTTATGGAAGGAAAGTTATAACCAGACAGAACTGTATGGAGCACCTCTCTCATTAACAGAAAAGCCTTTAGATTATATTATAATTCTATGAGTGTTCACACAATTAGCAAGCAAAAAAGCAAACAAAACCCCAGGTAGCAAGCCCAAACTGGCTAAAATATGGGTCTCATCTGAGAGATCTTTATGGGACCCATCAGATTGTGTGCCCAAGGATCATATGGAGTCTATATAGGTTAGTACACATTATGGATTGCCTGCTATAGGTGTTATTAGAAAGGATCACTCAATGCATCATTTTTAAGAAGCAGTGATGCAAAATTGATAGTGAGGAAATGATGAAGTCCTATAACAGAGTGAAATCTTACTTCATTATTCTAATGACCAAAAAAAAAGCTTACCCATAACAACACATTCAATAACCTTACTGTTTCAAGGTTGGCTGTACTGCTAATCCTGATTCATATCTTTCAATTTTGGTCCAGAAAGAAAATAAGCACATGCATAATCAGGTTGACTGCCTAATAATAATAAGTCTGTGTTCATGACATGGATAAATGTTCAGCTCCTGATTGCTGAATGCTTGTGAGAGGTGGGACGCCTCTCAGTACAGAACTGAAACTGGCTTGAATGAAATGGAAGCCAAGCATGCAGTGCAAAGACAATGAGCTAATAACATGTGGTGGCAGGTCAGTACCGACAGGCCTTTTGACAGGGCAGATACAGGTGAGCTTATTGGAAAGAGAAGGCTAGTAAAGGCAGATACAGGTGAGCTTATTGGAAAGAGAAGGCTAGTAAAGGTTAAAAACGGGTAGCAACCCACCTGTTTTTACCAGCAAAAAATAAGATTTATAAAATTATTTGAAAAGGAATACTTAAAGTTTCATATACGTACATATAGATTGTTTTAAATTATGCTCAATGATGTGTTAGCCTGTTTTTCATAAAAAAGAAAAAAATTTACACATTACTGATGCAGTCAGTGCAACTGGGGCATCTTCTTGATGTGATGAAAATTTTTGCCTCTTCATAATTAACTAGCCAATCAGCAGTGCAGAAAAATATTAGGTTAGGACAGTGAAGAGAACGCCTGTTGTCCATTCAAATGGGCACACAAAACAGATACTTGACATAAAATGTTGACATCCATTTAAGAGCAGGACTATTGTCAAAAAGTTAAGCGTTATGAAATTTAGACAAGATTAGCAAATCTACCTTAATAAAAGGGAATGTGTATCTGCATGTCCATCTGGTTATGTCTCTCATTCCAATAATGGCACAACAGAAATAACACTACTTTTTTTTTTTTTTATTAATTTTATTGTAATCATTCTGTACAAATAGATCAAATACACTACTTTTATGAATCCCGAACCAAATGGTATATAACAGAGACATATGCATTTCACAATGCACGCTGAACACAAATATGTATTTGTAATTTCTGTATCACACAGAGTTTTGAAGAAAACCGCAATTATGCATTTAACATTGTAATATCTCTAGTGGCATAGGTCTATCCTACAATGTTGCAATGTAAGCAACATGAAAGAAAATTAGAAATGTTTTGCTGCAGGTTTTCGTTTGTAACCATTGTCCAATGCTTTGCATATCAGTGTCCAACAATAGCCTCCCAGAATAGACAGACTGTACTTTCCCTGGTAGTGTTTCTCCATGTTGGCAATGTCTTGGTAAAACCTTTCACCTTGTTTGTCACTAGCGGCGCTGAGTTTGGCTGGAAAGAAGTCCAAGTGGGAATGAAGAAAATTTACCTTCAGTGACATGTTGCAGTTCATCGACTTGTATGCCTGGAGCAGACTTTCAACCTATTCAATGTCATTTGGTGCCTTGTAGTTGCCCAGAAAGTTGGAAAGAACTTTCTTGAAGGCGGCCCATACGACACATTCAGCACCCTGCAGAAGGCCTTTAAAGTAACTACTGTATCTCTCATCATCTCTCACATCTGTGGGCCAACGAAAACACCTTCTTTTATCTTGGAATCACTGATATGTGGAAAGCAAAGCAAGTATGCAAAGGCCTCACTTGGCTTGTTCATTACATTAACAAAGTTTTTCAGTAGCTCAAGTCTGATGTGCAAATGTGGAAGAAACGTGTTCTTTGAATCAACCAGTGGGCCATGTGCAACATTTTTCTACCCTTGAACCAATTTCCTGCAAGGTGGCCAGTCCTTTATAACATAATTTGAATCTTTTGCTCGGCTGTCCCACTCACAAAGAAAACAACAGTACTTGGTATATCCAAGATGCAGATTGAGTAGATCACCTTAACAATGATGAGTCAATAAACAGTCACCATTCTGTTGGATCACGTTAATATCCAAGAGCAGAAAGCAATCCGTTGATGTCACTGCAAAATGTCAGACGGTCAACTTGTCTGAAGAATTTTGTCAAATCTTCATGATGGCACAAAAATACTGAAACTTTTGTACCTGGTGACAGCAGGTTCCAGCCTTGCAACCTTGATCCAAGCAGTTCTGCCTGACTCTTTGATAAATCCAAATCCCTAACAAGATCGTTGAGCTCTGCCTGAAAAATCGCTGGATGTTAATGGCTTGTCCATCTCTGTTTCCTTTGTCCTCATCCTCCAGTGTCCACACCTCTGGCAGTTTTGGAACATGTAGACTTTCATCATGTGGCACTGGTCTCATTGCAGAGGTAAGGTTCAGGTATTCAATAAACTTCCTGTTATTGAAAGGAAATCTTGAGACATTTGTCATGCAGAAGTAACAATCAGTTTTATGATCCTTCTGCTCCCTCATATCATTGGGATGGCAAAAGGCATGGATGGATACACACCCTTCAGCCCAGCTCTCAGACTGGTAACTTGTGCAAGACAAAACTTGTAATTGCACCTGGGACTTGTGCATATACATATACGTATAAAACATGGTGATTGAGCAAGCCCATGTGGCTGAGATTAGGCTGATCTCTAACAAAAACTGAATAGTATGGTTTACCTCACTGATGTCAGACTCAATAACTAATGTTTTGGTTTCATTGATGCTGAAGTGTTTGATGAGGGATACCAGAAAGTAAACTGATATTGTGATGCCAACAGTGTTTTATTGCCGGGAACACTGCTTTACCTTTGAAATTACCTTCTTCTTCTGTCTTTTGCTTTCTGAGCATCAGCACTGGTCTGAGGAATGGGTGTGAATTTGTTATGTTGTTTTAGTTTCCTTAACCTACATGATGAAAGAACTATTTTGGCGATACAGTTGCAACATTGCAGTGCATATGTCTCAACAGTGGCTGCTTGTTGTTGACAAAAAGTATACTCTGTGTGGCTTTTTTTCTGTATATGTTGCAATTCACCTACTTAAGATACACCTGTCCTAACTTAAAGCATTTTATAATATAGCTAGTTTTGTTGTATAATCTGTAGGTTCATAATAAAATGTCTGCATTCAGCCAGGACTGTTCCATTAATGGGACTCCCTGATTGCTAAAATGCATTTGGCGCACTGAATGCAGGGACTGTAGGGTCTCAGTGCCACTCAGCATGGGGTTGCAGCATTGCAGTTCGAGGCAGAAACTGCTTTGAAGGCTCACCATTGCACTTCCATTATACTGGCATTGTTCCTCTATCGTATTTGATGTCATACTCTGCTAACCACTTTAAGAAGTCATAACCTCACAGATGATTTAAATCTCATAAGAAACTGGGATAAACAAGGTGTACTGCCAGACCCAGCAAATAGCAGCCACAGATGTCCAGTCAAACTGCATCTCGCATGGTCAACTTTAAGCTATTTGCTCAACAGTCATCTGTAGCAGGAATCTGTTTAGTTGTGCCTCTGTGTTATGTACACTTAGAAGTGTCTGAAGATTATTGTGAGATTGATAAAACCAAGAACTGATCATGGCTGGGCAAGACATAATCAAAGACAGACAAAAGTCAAAATCCGAGACTTCAAAACAAAACCAGGCAAACAGGAGTCAAAGAATTAAGGGCAAATACATGAGTAAAAAACTTGAAATAAAGATAACTATCCACTAAGAGTATAATTAAATGTTATCTATCCATTGAGGCATAAGAAGCAATGGGAGTACAGCCATATTTATACAATATTGTAGATTCTAATGACATAATGACTCTCTTCCATTGTGGTCATGTGACATTAAGAAAACAAGACAGGAACCAAAATTAACTTTGTCAATTCTTGTTTAAATTAAACATAAACATCAGGAAACACTTCCTAGTGCACCCATACTCTAAACAGATAAAAAAAAAACATATATATAAAGATGAGAATTTTGACTTTGACAAACTTAAAACATTTATCTACACCCCTTAAATGGACAGCTTCCTTACAAATTGGTAAGTGGTATTAATTAAAAGTTATCAAATCAGCAATGTCTAATTAATTTATCTGCAGACAATCATGAAACACCATGGTACTGTCATCATACAGCTACAACAAATTAACAAAACATTGAGTTGAACAGACTTCAAAATGACAACAATCAGACCAGGACTTCACTGGTCAGTCTCAGGAACAGGCCTCACATTAGGCAACCTATCCCCAAACTCAAAAGGCAGGCTTCAAGGCCTGAGCAAGCTGAAATATGAGCTTAAGCTTTAACAATTTAAAAGTACTGTAAATGCTCAAAATACACAATAATATCTTTCAAGGAAGATGACAACTGTAAAACTCTGGCTTGAGAAGATAAAGACACATGATGAATTTTCATAAATAAATAAGTTATTTATATAAACAAGAAATAGTTAAATATGCTAAGATTTGCTTTGGGTGTGACGAGGATGGACAGCATTAGAAATGAGTACATTAGGGGGTCAGCTGAAGTTGGACAGTTGGGAGACAAAGTCAGAGAGACAAGATTGCGCTGGTTTGGACATGTGCAGAGGAGAGATGCTAAGTATATTGGGAGAAGGGTGCTAAGGATAGAGCTGCCAGGGAAGAGGAAAAGAGGAAGGCCTAAGAGGAGGTTTGTGGATGTGGTGAGAGAGGTCATGCAGGTGATGGGTGTAAAAGAACAAGATGTAGAGGACAGAAAGATATAGAAGAAGATGATCCGCTGTGGCAACCCCTAACGGAAGCAGCCGAAAGAAGAAGATTTACGTATATAAACAAGAAAAGCATAAAACAGGGAAAAGGTGCAAAAAATACACAATGCAATTGAAAACTCATCTGTTATGTGAATATCTGTCTAATTGATAGGAAAAAAAACCTTTGCTCTGTGATATTTTGTATTGTTGGTTAATCTGATACTAGACTAAGATTAATTGCTTTATTGATTGTAATCCATGATTGTATATTTATTAGTTATTACATCTTTCTCACTTGTGGCAAACAACTTTTTGTTACCTGTTACTCGATTATGTTTGCTCTTTTGTAAATCACTTTGGATTAAAATGTCTGCCAAGCAAATAAATGTAATTGTAAAATGTATGCCTAAAAAAGACAACACAAGCCAAACAAGACTAATCCACAAGAATCATAGTCAAAAAGCAAAGCAAAGGAATCCACAATAACCAGAAGATCAGAACAGTACTCACAAATGTAGATGCTTTCTCAACTGTTCTTAATGATGCTTGGAGGGACTCATCTCCTTCACCTTAACATAAAGACTGAGGGTGGTACCTCAGTAGTGATGTCACAGTGGCCCCACCTCTTGTGGATCCATGCACTAAACATGAGCATAGTTTTGATGCACTAATACACAATACATAATAATTAAATGGTATTTACATAAAACAATATTAACAAAAAGTGCATAAAAAACAAAAAAACATAAAAATAATACTTCAAAAATGAGAGAAATTACAATAAAAAGTGAAATAAACACTCATTACAGGTATTTTTATTTTTATTTTTTTTATTACAGGTATGTTAGGCATGCTGATCCTCAAAAACTGTTTTATAATTTAACCTCAAAAATTGCATGTTGATTAGCACATGCAAGTAAGAATTTTGCTGTTCTGCTGTGATGTTTACAGGAGTTATATCTTAAACATCGTGGATCACCAGGACACATACAGCCGCCCTAACCCCGACACAGACAGGCAGGACACAAGTTCTAGTCCAGCACACACGTTTATTTATAGCTGGGGAGTGCTTTTCTCTGCTCCCCACAGCATAGTACATAAAGCACAGCTCTCTTCTTTCTCTTCCTCTCTTTGTCCTTCCTCTCCTCCAGGTAAGCTTCGTCCACCTCCTCCTTATTCTGGCTCCCTGAATGGAGTGAGGCGGCTCTTTTTATTCAGCTCCTGGAAGTGCACCAGGTGGCTCATCCAGATTACCTGGAATGACTCTCAGTTGTGGTGGAAGTCCACTATAGGGCTCTGCAGCTCCCCCTGTTGGCCCCATGGAAGCCAAGAGGACTGCACGAAATTCCAAGTCC
Source organism: Erpetoichthys calabaricus (assembly GCF_900747795.2). Lineage (NCBI taxonomy): Eukaryota > Metazoa > Chordata > Cladistia > Polypteriformes > Polypteridae > Erpetoichthys > Erpetoichthys calabaricus. Next base: position 104,252,644 of record NC_041403.2, read on the forward strand.
CAGCATTCCATTCGGGAATCCATGGTGCCACAGCCACCCAGGAGGGCTGCCTTCTAGCATCCCAGGGGAGGTAGTGTCTTGCAGAAGCTCTCTACCCCAATCCTTCCATCCAACTGCCGTCACGACCAGGTAATGAATGAGGCCACCCGTCACAACATACATAATAATATACAGATGTCTTGTGACAAAATCTTGTAAAATGGAACTGCTTTCACAAATAGTTTTTATTAATTAATACATTTTCTAGAAACTGCGGTGGGCTGGCACCCTGCCCGGGATTGGTTCCTGCCTTGTGCCCTGTGTTGGCTGGAATTGGCTCCAGCAGACCCCCGTGACCCTGTGTTCGGATTCAGCGAGTTGGAAAATGGATGGATGGATTTTCTAGAAAGTGCAATAAATTGAAAAAAGCACAAATGCAATCAATATTTGGCGTGACCACCATTTACCTTCTCTTAGGTCCACTTGCACACAGTTTCTGAAGGTACACACACATTAGGCTGTTCCAGACCTCTTAGAGAACTTGCCACAGTTCCACTGCAGACTTTGGCTGACTTACTTGCCTCTTTCTCTCAAGAAATCCCAGACTGGCTCAATGATGTTGAGATCAGGGCTCTGTGAGGTCCATACCATCTGTTGCAAGTTTTCCTGATCCTGATGATAGTTTTTTTTATGATTTTAGCCATATGTTTGGGGTCATTGTCCTGCTGCAGAATGAAGTTGGAACTAATCAGATGTCTCACTTATGGCATTGCATGATAGATAAGAGTCTGCCTTTACATATTAGCTGTGAGGGGGCAATCAACTTTTATCAAATCACCAACTTTGTTTGAGGAAATGTAACTCCAAACCTGCTGGGAACCTCTTCTGTACTTTACTGTTCCTGCAGGCATTCATTCATGTACTGTTCTCTAGCCCTTCGGCAGAAAAACAAAATAAAAAAATTTTGAATCATCGGTCCAAAGCACCTACTGTACTTCCATTTTTCTGCACTCCAGTCCTTGTAGTTTGGTGCATTGGTGAGTTTTTTTTTGGCTTTATTTCCACATCAGATGAATGGCTTTTTGATCACAACTCTTTCATAGACTACTACTATAGATGGGTGTACCAGGGTCCCAGTTGTTTTGGCCAGTTTAGAGCCAATAGCGGCACTGGACATCTTTGAAAGGGAAGCAAATTTTGTATTTCTTGTTTGATGCACTCCGTTTCTATGCCCGACCAACTGCATTTCTGATCCTTAGTCTTGCCTGTTTTTGGGCTCTCGAAGAGCTTGGAGAGCACATCTGGAAACACCTGTCTGTTTGGGAAAGACCTTGATGATGCCACCTTGTGTCTTGTGTCTTGTTACTCTACTCACTGTTGCTATGTTGTATGATTTACAGGTTAAACAATCGAATTTACCGCACCATTTTAGTATGGTGGTCCCTTGCTCAGTTTGATCGTTAATCATTAGTGTCTGTTTTATTTATTTATTTATTTTGATATACCTTTTTAATCCCTGAGGGGAAATTGTCTTTATCAATTAGTTTATCAATAGGAATATTTCTTTCTTGAAGGACATTCAAATTTCTTATTGTATTTCTTCTTTTTTTTTTCAAAAATGAATGTTTGGAACTCTAAGATACACTCATATTTATTCTCCCACTAACACACAAGGCATAAAATAACCATCTAAGACAAATATTTTTGCAAGCTCTCTAAAATGGCTTAGCACTTTGCGCAGTATTGTATATATTGATTTAAAAAAAAAACAAAATCAGCAACAGTTCCAGTTTTATAATATCAACCTATTGAAAAATGTGCATATCAGAAAATATTAATTAAATATAAAGGTCAGACAAAAATTGTGAAGCATGACCGAAATACAAAATACCTTTAACAAAAAAAAGTTAAATGTTTTGTTGCAAAAATGTATATTTTTAGACTTCACTTTTTTTTTTGCCCTAACTTCAAATACATCCACCCATCTACTCACTTCCTTAACTTGCTTTTCCAGGGTAGGTTCAAGGGAAAGCTGAGCTTATTCCAGTAAGCACAGGGCACAAGGCAGGAGCAATCCCTGGACAGAGAGTTTAGTGCAACTGCCTATCACATGCAGGGGACAGGGTTTGAATTCCAGTGTAGTCACTATGCTGTATGGAGTTTGCACCTGCTTCAGGCATCTGCCTGGGATTTTCCTCCGGTTTTCTTTTTGTCTCGTAAAGATGCATGTTAGGTTAAGTCACTCTAAAGGTTTTGTCACACTGTTCCAGTGATTTTCAGTCATAGCCTTAATTTATGTAATTTTAGTGAGTTGGAGGTAGTTGGCAGTGTGCGCCCGTGAAGGCAGTCGTGTAATGTAATGTGACATACCAAGTGCCTCACTCAAACTAGTCTATGACTCATTCAGGTTTGATATTGTCTTTAGTCTTAGGGGAAGGTTCTTTATGCATGACAGCTGTCAACCAATGAATTCTGATCTGGAAGTACAAAGCATAGACTGCGGCAATGACGAATGAGGAACGTGGGTGTTTTGGACCACACCAGCAGAAAAAAATGTTTGTCCACCTGATGTCCTGTGTTTTACATACTAGAACAAAATGAAAAAAAGAGAAAAAGGCCGCGACTGCAGATGAAATTGCTGTACCTATTCACATATTAACCTTTCATACAATGCTGGCTCTGTCTGGCAGTACTTTATTGGCTGAGGGGTGAGTATGACTGTGCTGGTACATTGGCACTTGGTCTGTAAAGTAGACATGGGCAGCGATTTTCAGCTGTTTAAATTGAAAAGGTCTGACAACAACTAAACTAACAAATGTGTGTTGGCAAATTTGGCATGCCCCACAAATAGAATGTTGCATAAAATGAAGTTGGTTTAAGTTGGCCTAGTATGAGTGAGTGTACCCTGCATTGAAAGAGCATCCTGTTCAAGGCTGCTACTGCCTTATGCCTAAGGCTGCCAGCACAGGCTCCAGCTCCCTGTCAACCTGAAATGGATATAAGCAAGTATAGAAAATAGTGTGATGGACAGTGCCCATGGTCTGGCACCCTGTTGAGGATGGGTGCTGGTTCATTACCTGGCCTGGAGGCCATGAGGAAGGAAAAACAGAAGATTTCACGTTCTCTCCAAGAGGCTGTCAGAAATGCCAACACTATGAAAAGTATGTTGGCATTCCACTGGACATGGAGCAGAGACAATTACCTGGCTGTGAGGCTAGTACATGGGAAGGATAAGGGGAGACATTGGGACACGTGTGTGGCCTCCCCCAGTACGCTAGATGGCAGCACCCCTAGGCCTCGTTACCCCAATGGACACCAGCTGGACATGCTGGAAATTGTAGTGCCATAAAGCAGCCTTGTTGGGTTCCATGGATGCTGCTGGTGGGTGCTGTAGGGGATTGCCATCCCAGCTTTCAGGGACTTCCACTTAACCAAAAAGTGGTTCCAATAGGCTGTGCCCTAGCACTGGGTCTAAAATAAAAGAAGCCACTAGACCTGATCCAGGTACGTGTAAGATGGTCAAAGCTCATTTGGAAGAACTGTGATGAAGTCGATTAGCTCCACACTCCTGTAACCACTTTGGGGAGGCCTCTTAAACCCACATTGTCTGTAATGTAAGCTAGGGATGGGCCTCGGCAAGTGAGAACGCACACAGTCAGCAATGGATGGGTGTCCAAGTGCAGGTGCTTTTATTAAAACAAACCAAATAAAGAGTGCAGTACAATTCTTCCTTTCATAAATAAATAAATAATCCAATAAATATCATCTTGGTGTCCATGGTGAAGGACAAAATCAAAGCAATAAACAGTTAAAAAAACTGAGGTAAAAATAAATCATGATTCTTTTCTAAAATCCCTGATGTGCAGCATCCATGCTGCTCATCTGTCTTCCTTTCCTTCAACCACAGAATCCATCCTCCTGCCAGTCGCAATCCTGCCTCTCACCTGTTTTACCACCATCCTCTATTCTCCCAGCACTTCTTCCTTCAACAGTCTCCCTGACTCTCCCAGTTTCAGGTCTCGCAGTTGGTAGAGACATCAATAACCAGGGTCCCTTCAGCCTATGGCTTCAGCCATGACTGCCTCAATCAGTGCATCTGGTGTGACTCCCCAAGCCACCTTCTCCCATCTTCCTCACGCCCAAACACTGGCACCTTCTGGATCCCTAGGGAGACTTCACTCGATCTCTGCTACCCCTCAGTTAATCAGCAGGGAACCAATCCACCCCTCAAACATCGATCGCATGATCCTCCACTCCAGAGTACTGGCTGATCAAATTCATCTTTTTCTTTCTCAGCTTCTTTCTTTGTTCAAGCTTTTTGTTTTCTCTCTCCCCTTCATGTCTGACTCCCTCTTATATGCCTCCATGGGTGCAGTGCCACAGTTGTGAACCGCAAGACGCTAATGAAACAATCAAGACAGACCACACCCTCACGAGCAGGTGCGCCCCCATCTAAATCACTCCGCCAACCTCCGCAGCCATGAGAGCACATGCATAGAGATTGAGCAGGCTGTTTAGGTCGTTATTTATTTATTTAAAAACAGACCACAAAATGCTAAGCCACGAACCCTCTATATCACAGGAATGGAAGAAGAGGTAAAGGAGAGAATTTTTGGATTGTGTCACTTTTGAAAGCTAGGTATTTGTGATAATACCCCCTTTGAACCTGGGATTTGTGTCGTTGTGGTTGGGGTTTAGGGAACTGTTACACCCTGGTCACAATAGATATAGTAAAATTGAAGAAAGGGTTTGAATGTTAGGTGTCTGCTGATTACAAATTATTAAAATGATAACTACATGTTGGCTTTTGAGGAAGTGAAAGTGTTCAAGTGCCTGAATTTACAACCACATTTTTGAATGTGCTTATTTAGGCATATGAGATTCCACTTTCTGTCCTTGCACTGGGTTTCAGGAACACAAAGGCGAGAAATGCTATAGGGTTATGTACTCTAAATGCAGGAAAGATCAGATCAGTTGACGTGTATCGACTGTAATTAGAATACCTGTTTAAAGCAGGAAAAGTTTAACTGATCCAGGAAAAAACTTGGGCCCTATTCCACAAACATGTTTTCACCTAAGGATTTACTGCTTTCTCAGGCAACGTTCTCCATTTATTGTCTCATGACAGTCTTGGTGATTTGTGCTACTGTAACATTACACTCTTCTATTATAAAAGCACGCTTTTCTGAATGAAAATCAGTCACTCTAAATTTTTATCCAAAGAGTGAAAGGATTAATATTAAGCTTCCTGATCTAAAGACAATTACTTTAGCTAAGGAGGTTACTTTTACATTCAATATTGGGGAAGTGATTTTATTTCATTATTTACTCCAGGTTCAAAATAGTGCTCAGCAGGAATAAACATCCCACCAATGTAACATTACATTTACCCTTCAATGGAGGAATATTTTGGACAAAAATAAATATATGTGTAAATAAATAAAAGTACTCTGAAATGTAACAATAAATAAGTAATAATCTCATGTGAGAATAGATATTTAAATGTGTCACAAAATGTTTTTGTCGCTTTAAATATCTTTATTTATTTATTGTATTGTTTCTTCATTTATTCATTCAATGACATCGAACGCAACATAAAGTAAGACTTGAAATGAGAACTGTCATTTTCAACTATTGGGTGACCTCTAATGAGTCCTTTTTTTCAAACTGGTGAATTATTTGTAGAGTGGATGTAGATTTTACACCATTTCAAACTCCAAATGATGAGTTAGGAGCTTCTTGAAATAACGTAGCCACTTTGTACTGTAATTCCCAACAACTGCTTCTTCCACATAGACAGTATCTGTCACAATTCTGAGCATGCACATGAGCCACAAGACTCCCAAGTCAAGCAAACTAAGTACATCTACTCTGTGAATGATTCACCAATCAAAAAACAATACTTGCAAGAGTCCATCCTCTATACTTTCATTTCAAGCCTTATTTTACGTTGCATGCGGCGGTACTACTGAAATAAATAATTGAAGACATCTACCATATAATAAAATGCAACTCTGTGTGTGTGTCTGTGTCCAGTCCTTCTGGGCAATCTGACTGGTCAATTTGGCTTTGGTGACGTGATCAAATGAGGAAATATGGGGCAAGAGAGATGTAGGAGTCGCCTTCAAAAACTGGATGTATTCACAAGAATTCAGATGACATTTTCACAGTAGGAAATAGGGGTCCAACTACCATTATTGGGAGCCAAAATGCAGACAGGAGGTTAGCAAGGCACCTCGAAAGTACAGAGTCTGAGAAGCAGACTTTTATAGGAACGAGATCAAGAGAAGTTGAGACATACAAGGAAACTTAAGAACGCTGGAGGAACACATATGGCAAGAATGATTATATTTAAGATAATTTAAAAATTTATTCTATTACTTGTCTTGTGGCTAGTAATTAAATAAGTATACAAATAAGTAAGCAACAAAAATTATTTTATGACACACTTAATTATTTATGTTCACTATGGGGCTTTGCCCCCTGCTTGCTTCGCTCGCCAACCCCCGTGTCTGCGCTACGCGCTTGCCTCTGTCGCTCACGTTTGGGGATGTGGTTGTACAATTTAAACAGATTTTTATTTTCATGGGAATTGTTACATATGCATATTACAACTTTTTTACATTACAGCTAGTAATTAACCATATTAAAAAAGAGCAAAATGTAATAATTTGAAAGTAAATTATGTTTCATGTTGTGTTAGAGTTATCCATCCATCCATTATCCAACCCGCTATATCCTAACTACAGGGTCACGGGGTGCGTTAGAGTTATTCATTGCATTTTTACCACCATCCTCTATTCTCCCAGCACTTCTTCCTTCAACAGTCTCCCTGACTCTCCCAGTTTCAGGTCTCGCAGTTGGTAGAGACATCAATAACCAGGGTCCCTTCAGCCTATGGCTTCAGCCATGACTGCCTCAATCAGTGCATCTGGTGTGACTCCCCAAGCCACCTTCTCCCATCTTCCTCACGCCCAAACACTGGCACCTTCTGGATCCCTAGGGAGACTTCACTCGATCTCTGCTACCCCTCAGTTAATCAGCAGGGAACCAATCCACCCCTCAAACATCGATCGCATGATCCTCCACTCCAGAGTACTGGCTGATCAAATTCATCTTATTCTTTCTCAGCTTCTTTCTTTGTTCAAGCTTTTTGTTTTCTCTCTCCCCTTCATGTCTGACTCCCTCTTATATGCCTCCATGGGTGCAGTGCCACAGTTGTGAACCGCAAGACGCTAATGAAACAATCAAGACAGACCACACCCTCACGAGCAGGTGCGCCCCCATCTAAATCACTCCGCCAACCTCCCGCAGCCATGAGAGCACATGCATAGAGATTGAGCAGGCTGTTTAGGTCGTTATTTATTTATTTAAAAACAGACCACAAAATGCTAAGCCACGAACCCTCTATATCACAGGAATGGAAGAAGAGGTAAAGGAGAGAATTTTTGGATTGTGTCACTTTTGAAAGCTAGGTATTTGTGATAATACCCCCTTTGAACCTGGGATTTGTGTCGTTGTGGTTGGGGTTTAGGGAACTGTTACACCCTGGTCACAATAGATATAGTAAAATTGAAGAAAGGGTTTGAATGTTAGGTGTCTGCTGATTACAAATTATTAAAATGATAACTACATGTTGGCTTTTGAGGAAGTGAAAGTGTTCAAGTGCCTGAATTTACAACCACATTTTTGAATGTGCTTATTTAGGCATATGAGATTCCACTTTCTGTCCTTGCACTGGGTTTCAGGAACACAAAGGCATTACATTATGCAATTTCGTTGTGTTTGGCTTTGAAATTAACACACTTTTTGAACTTACGCTTTTACTGTAAAACTTCAGTTGCATCAATTTTTTGAATAAAATTTTCGTCAATATCGCATTCAATTTTGATTCTGTGTTTGGACTTTCATCGTGACAATGCAACGTATAACTGCCCGTAATTGAATTTTGTTTCTTTCTCTCTATTGAATAAAACGACTTTTTCGAATATTTGGCTCTGAGATATGTTAATTGACTTTGCAAAAGCTATTCTAACGGGAAACTGTTAACGTTTTAATACGAATGGCATATCAAGAACTCCATTGTTGTGTAATGTTATCCGCAGAAGATGTACTACATTACCTTTCTTAGATACATCCTTCTTTCTACAGTAATTTGTGCGGTGGAAGACCGGGCAGTGTTAACGGTTGTAGATATTCTTCAGGATATTGTAAGTTGATGTTTTCATCTTCCTCACGATCACCACCAACTGTTTCAGCATAGTCTATTGATACACTTTTAACCAAATTGCTGTGCAACCTATTGTCATTTTTGGCGTTAATTTGTTTGACTTCATCGTTTCTCGGTGCTAGGATTGCCCATGTACTCATTTTTTCTGTTGATAACCCTTCATGATGAAATTCTTCAATAAGATTAGGGCATAATATGTCTTCTTTAATTGGGAACTTAAAGTGGGGAAAACGTTAAAACTTACAGGAGCTGAGAGAGCAGAAACTGTGTCTGTCAAAAGCATTCACACGAATGAGAGGTGAGATTACTTTGTGCGTGTTTGAAAGTGTTTGAGAGGAGGGCGTGACTTGAAAAAATCTCATGGCCAAGGTCTCAACTCACGGGACTTGAAAACATCTTCCAAAAATTTTTGTCTCAGGTTTTTCTTATATACAGTATTAGAGAGACATATCATGTTATTATTATTTACTTACTATTAAATTATTATTTATTATTATTTACTTACTGTATTGTCACATTTATTAATTATTAATTATTATTAATACATTTATTTTATTGCTCATAATTTAATTCACATTTACTTGTTTGGCTGACACCTTTATCGAAGGTGACTTACAACATTTATGATACCATTTGGTTTTCCAGTTGGAGCACAGGCAGGTCAAGAGGTGTGAGTAATGGGATATGAACCACTACCGCAGGGTTTGAAATCCAAAGCCTTAACCATTACAGTATACCACACCGCCTGCCTTTTTATTTAATTTTGTCCAAAATATTCCTCCATACCCTTTCTGAGCTCCAGTTTATACTCACTATAGTGCATATGCATAAAGAAACATTGCTATATAACCTTGGATTATTTTAACTGCCTTCAGTGTCAACTTTCACTGTAGTTATGATTTGGATTGTCAGGAGTATTTCTTTAAAGCTCCTAGACTGTCACTCTGTCAAGGTTAAACCGTCTGTCGGTCAATTTATCAGCTTGCTTAAGGCCTCGACTCAGCCAAGTCACTTGCTTAATGCATTCTGATAATTTCTCCGAAGGTCACATTGTGACTCATACTATACAACCTACCATTCTGAAGCAATGCCAAGCCAGTGATAATTTTGGAGCTCCATTGAATAAATAATAAGCCAGATTTCTGCGTCTTCACCACTGAAGGGAGGGGGATTCCCCACTTATGATGTATGAATACATCATCTTTTTTTTTTGTTTGTTTTTAATAGGAAAATCTCTGGGAAATGTCCATCTCAAGTGACAAGAAAATTGTAATGCTACTGTTTTATGACATATTCCTCATAAAAGCCAGACTTACAGCCACAGTATGCAAAGCCACTTGTAGTGACTGCCGTTGCTGCTTTGCCTATCTGCGGCTTGACCCCTCCCCCCACAAGGCCGCCAGTTATTACAGCAATGAAATAAAAGCCCAGCCTGCTCAAGGGGAATGGGCTTGTAGTCATGGAAACAAGCTGGCAGACAGAGCTGACACCAAACATTCAAAGATTTGTATATTTCTCAGGTTTTCAAAGACTGCCTCAGTGTAACAGTAAAATACAGAGAAATGGGCAAAGCATAAAGGTGGAGAATTAAAACTGAATGTCTTCAGTTAAATTAGTCATAGCTTAGGACTTCAATATTTGTGCTTATTGAGTTCTGTGTCGTCATCCATACAACTGAGACTTCTAATTCAGTTAACATAGACTGCGCAGACGGGAGTAGCCAGAACAATAACAAATAAAAGACTCATAATTGTATTTTGGGAGGTTCGGCTCTCTGTGACTCTTAAGTCCCATTCAGTAAGTGAATAGATGGATGTATTAAGGTATATGCAAGTTATTGCAGTGTCCTCTGAAAGCCGACTATGTTAAAAAAAGGTTTTTACATTTTAACTATTGGGGAACACACCAACACAATTGATTAACCTGGAAAAGCATTTTCACTGTAATTGTCTAACTTCATATTTTACAGGCAACATAGTCCTTCCAAAGCTTTATTCATTTTACATGAGGAAACTCAAAGTGGCAATTTGATCCTAGCATATAAAGGTAACCTTAGACTCTGTTGTTTAACGTCATAACTAAACGAGAACAGATGGAGCTTGATAATGAGACATGCATGAGTGACGTGCGGGGGGTAGCCTTGGCTACATGATATGAAACGAAACTAACAAAAAGAGGTAATGCAGTAAGATAGAAAATTATTCCACCTGCTAGGCATTACCAGAAAGTAAGACTGCTTTGAAGGGCTTGTATTTCACTTTCTTTTTCGATATTCACTATGCTTCCGCACTGTATCATACTCTGAGGAGGTAGATCTGAACAAAGAGGCTGGCTTGTCGTATGTTATGGTTTCATAGTTTGAGAAGATGCTGTGAAAGATGTCCTGAGTGTAATTTATCTAGTTCAGACTTATGGAATCTAGCCTGGCATCTTCAGGTACAGAGTAGGAGCCAACCCTGCATGTGACACTGCTAGTCCATTTACAGGTACAACAATGCACGCACACACCTGCACTCCTTCATAATGAGAAAGGAAATATGAAGAGAAGACCAGAGAACTAGGTGAAAAACTCACAAAGACACAAGGAGGCAGGTACGTAATCACAACATAATATAATACTGTACGCTCAAATCTACCCAGTACAATTCAGGGTTGCAGGGCTTTGGATAGTCCAGTCCAGAATAAGAGGCAAGTACACTGGAGGACTCACTCATACATGCATCCACATTTATATAAATATGATTAAATAATATGATTAACATTATATGCAAATTGTTTGGGATCTGGGGTATATACTGGAGAAATTGGAAGAAGCTTCATGCAAACACAATGAAAACAATGATGGCACAGGATTCAAATCCGGAAAGCAGCACCATATTAGTCATTTACTTTGCTTTATTAATTGCAATCATTGGATTTGGGCAGAGTCAATTGCCAGAGGTTCATAGCATCATGTCAACTTTGTCTAAAGGTTTTTATGGGCATTTTATGATAGATTTTTCGGGTTTTCAAGACCAGACTTATACGTGAGCATATATACAGTAACACAGCAGGCAGGTTGAAATGAGCTCATTAGATCATAAGGACTAATGATTCACATTTTTCATATATATATATATAAGAGAGATAAAGCAAGAGACAGACAATCTGTTTTCAAAGAGTGTTAAATTCACTACTGGATAAGAATTCTGGGAAGACAAATGTAAAAGTAAATATTAAGGGTGTCATTATGTTAGAATATATATGCTTAAGCTCAGATAAACTAACCAGTGTGTATATGCTTGTAAGAAGATGTAAAATAGGGGATTAGGACCTTGTAAGTCAACATGTTTAAAAAGGAATAACCTTACTTAAAAGGCAAATAGACCATAGGAACTTGTTGTCCAAATTTAATAATAATAATACATTTTATTTATGTAGTGCCTTTCTGATGTAACATATTATATAAAGTAGCCAGAAGATGGTACTTCGACATGCATTGGCTGAAATTTAAAACCATTTGTGCTCAAGGCTTTATTTTCATCCACTACATCTATGTGATTCTTGCAGTGTTCATCTAGCTGTTCTTCATTACTCTTCATTATATTTAATTGTGCCTATTTTTTTCTTTATATTTTTGTATTGTATTGTACGGACTTATTTTTACTTTTGATCACATTATTAAACTTATTCATATTAAATTCCCATTGTTTTTCCTCTCGGGATTTCATCTTGTCTTATTATTTGTATACAGCTTATCTATCTTATTCTTTTATGAATGTCCTCTTTATATTTTTTCATTATTGAATTTGGTTTTCTTTTCAATTTTTTTCAATATTTTTTATTAACCATTGCATTTTTTTCTTCCTTTCTTATTTTACTCCTTTATAATCGTGTGCTATCTTTGATTCTGGGGTTCGTCAGGGGTGTGTTCTTGCTCCTTCTCTGTTCAATGCTTGTATGGAGAGGGCGTTGGGCAGGGTCCTGGTTCCAGCGGCTGTGGGGCATCTGTTAGTGAAGAAATATTCACTGAAATTGACTTTGCCGATAATGCTGTGATCTTGCGTAGTCAATGGAGGTTCTGATCGGGGCTCTCGAGAAACTGAGCAAGGAGTCTGAGTGTCTGGGCTTACGAGTCTCCTGATAAAAGCCAAGATCCAGGCTAATAATGACATCTTGGGCACAGCCATCAGCAGTGTGTCTGTCTGCAGAGAGAGTGTCGACCTTGTTAAATGGTTTACTTACCTCGGCAGTGACATTCATGTCTCTGGTGACTCTTCCTATGAAGTCAGTAGACGGATTGGGAGAGCATGGGTGGGTCATGAGGTCGCTGGCAAGGGGTGTGTGGCGCTCCCGATATCTATGCAAAAGGACGAAGGTCCAAGTCTTTAGAGTTCTGGTGCTTCTTGCTTTGCTACATGGTTGTGAGTCATAGACATTATCCAGTGACCTGAGATGGAGATTGGACTCCTCCAGTACTGCATCTCATCGGAGAATCCTTGCGTATCACTGGTTTAACTTTGTGTTGAATGAGCGGTTGCTCGTGGAGTCCCGAATGAGACATATTACCTGCATTGTGAGGGAGCGTCAGTTAGGGGACTACGGCCATGCGGTGAAATTCCCTGAGGTGATCCAGCTCACAGGATCCTCATTGTTGAGCATCCCAAGTGGATGGACCAGGCCAAGAGGATACTCACGTAACACCTGGCTGCAGCAGATAAATGGTCATTTCCAGGGGGTGGGACTGCTGCGGTGGGTTGGCACCCTGCCCAGGATTGTTTCCTGCCTTGTGCCCTGTGTTGGCTGGGATTGGCTCCAGCAGACCCCCGCGACCCTGTGTTCGGATTCAGCGGGTTGGATAATGGATGGATGGATGGATGGATGGGACTGGACTGCGTGTCTCCTTGGGGGGGTTGGCAACCAAGATCCTGACCTGTATCATTTTATGGTGGGTGTTGCAACCAGTGCATGCTCCCCATCCTGACCTGACATGACCTATCTTTGGTGCGCTCCCACTTATATTTTTGTTACTCTTCATATTATTGTTTGCTTATTTCCACTTTTGTATGTTTTACTATCTTTATACAAAAATATTTTTTGAATCATTAAATACATTTTTCCATTCAATAGCCTTACTACAACTGGTTGTGCTTATAGCCTACTTTTTTCTTTCTTGGTCCAGATATAAAAAGGCATTGCGGGAGAAATAACTTAAAACACCTACAAGCCAAAACTACACCTCCTTAAAACAGAAAATGGGCAACAATATTTGTTTTCTTTTTCCCAATCATGTAGTTAAATGAGACGCATGCATATTTAGAGCCTCATGCAAAATGCTAAAAGTGAAAACTTGCATTAATGTAAAATCTAAAAATAAATCAAAACACCTAGTACCAATTATGTTGTTACTGACAAATGTTCAGATGCAAAAAAAATTAAAATGTGTGCATTTCATTTGTCTTATCAGAACGATTAATCATCAGTGATTTAACAGTCAAAATAGCCATGTTTGTCTACCTGTAACATTGTATGTTTCCAAATTTGCTGTGGCTAATTTGTAATGTTAGCATAACCATAAAGACAGATGTTCTGCTGTGGTGACTAGCATGCCATCAGTCCAGTGCAGCTAATTCATAAATACCAAACATCAGCTGTGAAATTAAGTGCTACGACTTTTTTCTTTCCTCCTTCTACCATCCTCTTTTTATTCATTTGAAAATCTGACTCCAATATCTAATAAGCCTTATTGTACAGTACAATAAATGTCACAGACTCCTTTACAATTAACAAAGGTTTATTGGTAACTGCACTAGGGACTGGGATGAATGCTTCCACTTAATGATTGTTCAACCTGAGATTTGAAGTAGAGGCTCCAAAGACCCTGTGAAAATGAAAGGGAAAAGTGCAAGAAAAACAACCATGAAAAAAATGAATTCTGCACAAAGCCTGTCCAGGACTGGACTCAGAAGGTTAGTGAAACTGTACCTGGGAAGAGTGGGAAGAAAGAAAGACAGCATTTACTTCAAATTCCCGGGGTGACATTTTAACGATGGTGAAGTCAATTATTTTCAATAGGCTTTGGCAGATAGTGCGTGTTCACTTAAGGTCATTAGTAGCAGAGCCATTTGGACGGTTAACATCCTGTTTTCTGCATGTTTGTAATCAGTCATTTATTTTTCACACTATTATTCCAATTCATGATTCCAGTTCCAAAGGAGCAAAGCCATTTTGCCTTGGTCTTCCTATAGCCAGGGTCATATTGTTTATGGAACCTGCAGTGCCCTCCATAATCTTTGGGACAAAGATACATTTTTCCTTGATTAACTCCTCTGCTCCACAGTTTAATCATGTCTGAACTGATTGATTTGTATGATTTATAATTTTAAAGTACACATTGTAGACTTTAAGGGGTCTGGCGTATATATTTGGTCACACTATGTAGAAATGACAACACTTTTTAAACATGGTCCACCATTTCAGGTCACCATAATATTTTCGACATAGCAATGGCAGGTCTGTTTATAGACATTACCAGGTGCTGAGCGTCTTCTCTGGTGATGCTCTGCCAAGCCTCTAACGTAGCCATCTTCAGCTGCTGCTTGTTTCTGGGGCTTGTTCTTTTAAGCATTTGGAAGGCATGCTCAATTGGATTTAAATCGGGTGACTGGCTTGGCCATTCAAGAAGTTTTCCATTTTTTAGTTTTGAAAAACCATTGTGTTGCCATAGTAGTATGTATGGGATAATTATCTTGTCATAGGATGAAGCACTGTCCGATGAGTGTGGAGGCATTTACTGGAACTTGAGCAGATACAATGTTTCTATACACCTCACAATTCATTGTGCATCTACCATGAGCAGTTCCATCATCAATGAAGAGAAGTGTGTCAGTAAGCCATAACACCCCCAGCACCATGTTTAACAGATGATGTTGTATGCTTTGGACCTTGGGCAGTTACTTTTCATCTCCACACCTTTCCTCTTGCCATCACACTGATACAGGTTCATCTTTGACTTGTCTGGCCCACAAGACCTTTCTCCAGAATTCTGAAGGCTCTTTGTAAGTACTGTAATCTGGCCATTCTGTTTTTGTGGCTTTGCATCTTGCAGTGTGGCCTCTGTTTTTTTGTACATGATGTCTTCTGCAGACAGGAGTCTCTGACACATCCAAATTTGCCTCCTTTTCTTTACCACAGTGAGGATTCTTCTTTCATTAGCAGTGGAAGGTCTTCCTTGGCCTGCAGTTCCTTTGTGATTACTGAGCTCACCAGGGCGTTCGCTCTTCTTAATGACATTCAGGTAGTTGATTTTGGTCATCTAAGGTTTTACCAGTATCTCAGATGGTTTTTATTCTTGTTTTACAGCCTTATAATGGCTTATTTGACTTTCATTAGCAACAGCTCTTGTCCTTGTGTTGAAAAAAATGGCAACTGCAGACTTTAAAGAAGTAAGCCGAAGTATCATGTGTCTGCGCTGAAGAAGCACTGAACACACGAGAGTAATCACAAACACCTGTGATGCCAATTGTCCCAAACATTATGGTGCCCTGAAATCGGGGAACAAGTTGAAAAAGTGTTGTCATTTCTATGTGGTGTGACTGAAATGTATGTAAATACCCCTTAAATGAAAGTCTATAGTGTACCACCTTAATCGCGTCTAAATTATTTGATTTGTAATTTTAAATTGTGAAGCAGAGGAGATAAATCAAAACATTATGGAGGGCACTGTGTGTCCTATTCTTAAGACGTGACTTGATGTCTAAACTGCGAGATGGATCAGAGAGGGAGAGAGAGAAAGAGGTAAGGAGCATATGCTGATTACAGTGTGGTTTTCTGCACCCACCCACATTATGAACCACCCGGATTGGGGACCCAGAGTAAGAAGGAAACTAAGCCAAGAAGGTGCTCAAGTCTACCCCCAGACTATTTCTTGTCTATACCAGAGTGCACACCAAAATCCTAGTTAGGAAAGTACTGTTGTTAAACACTTAGAAAATGAGTTAGTAAGGTTAGCACTTGGGCAATGATTGTTTCCTGATGCTAGTTTAATAAACCGTTACCCCTAATGATGCCACCCCAATGTGGACTTTATAGGACATGCCCCCAGGAAACCGTGCAACATGCAGGGGCAAGGGAAACCGAAAAACGACACACTGAACGATCCCAAACAGAGTTTTCAAAAACTCATATTTTAAATCTACATATTTAATAATGCATTGAAACTGCCCTGGATAACGTTGTAAAAACTATGCAATTACATAAAAAATGTACAAGAGTTTGATCATAAAAAATGTTATTGTTGCATCTGACATTATTGCATGTGCATCATAAATGATGGCAATTGTGCCTTAGCTGACATCAAAGATGATGGATTAACAAAGTAAATGAAATCTTCATGAATGCATAGAGTTTAAGAGAATTATATTTTAGTGACAGGACCCTATTGCAGCGTTGTGACTTTTAAATTTAATTTTCTTTTGTTGTTGGCTTCTAAAATGTCTTTCTGTCTCCTTTGGTGTCTGCTTTTTTATCTTGGTTAAAAACCACTGCACAAAAATACAACCTAGAAATCCAGAAAGCATTACTATATTTTCCTGCATCCACCGCTGATAAAAGGTGGGATTAAGAAAAGTCAAAATATTTTGTGCAACTGGCTGATGAAATGGAGACACAAAATCAAACCTGAGTGCCCCCACCCAGGTCTAGGTTTGAATGTGTCTGCCCAAATCTACATTGGGCAATTAATAGTGAAGGCCCTTCTGTTCAAGTTCAAGCTTGGAGTTTGTTGTCGTGTGTATTGCGCTCCACATCCCGCCTAGAATTGATTATTATTTCACACACCCATAACTTCTAGGAAAGGCTCTGCTACTTGTTCAAAAAGTGGGTTCAGGAATGAATCATTACAGAAATGTATGTATGCCCCCAGAAAGTCACGTTGGACGACATCATCAGTGTGACAGTTTATAACTATCCACAAAAATTACTATAGAGTAAATACTGTGTGAGAATTTTCTAAACGATTTTTTGGCAAACAACATAACATGCCATTCTTTTGACTTTGAATTTTTGATTTCTTTTTTTGGCTTGAGAAAAGATTGGTATGATTCCTGGTTTTGTTTGCGACTTTGTTTGTTCTCATTTCGTGGTCCTACTTACTTATTTTCTACACAACAACATTGGCATCCGTACAATTTCCATACTTATTATTGTAGTCAGCTTGGCACTAAAATGCTCCAACTAGTTCA
The DNA here is from genome assembly GCF_900747795.2 of Erpetoichthys calabaricus. Lineage (NCBI taxonomy): Eukaryota > Metazoa > Chordata > Cladistia > Polypteriformes > Polypteridae > Erpetoichthys > Erpetoichthys calabaricus. Next base: position 104,270,074 of record NC_041403.2, read on the forward strand.
TTTTTCACAATTATAGCTTGTCTTTAAGCATGTAAATGCCTATATTACACAATTATGATGCATTTTTTATTTAGCATGGTATCAGAAGGTAGCCATGTGTTACACGTTGGTTAGGTGTGCAAAGAAAGAATTTTACTGTTACTCTAGACAATACGACTACTACCAAAACTGCTATTCCTTTTCTTTTCAACTTACTTTAAAGCATACAGACGTAGACAAATTTGTTAGAGCCCTTACACCTCTTGAAAATCTGCTGCAGGCCTCCTGAAAGGTAATCAGGTGAAAAACAATTGGGTCCATTGTAAACCTGCATGCCTTTGATATGTTGTTGAGTGTGAAAACAGATCAAGTATTGCTTGTTTTACAAAGATATTGTAAAATGGCCTGGACACACTGGGTTAGCAGCCCAAGAAAGGATCCTAAATAACTGTATTCGAGGGATTTTTCAGTCTTGCCATTTCCGTTCAATTAGTATCACATGTCTTCAATAATAATCAGTCGTTCGTCCTATTTAAATGGAGAAAAGTCATCACTCAGCTGTTTGGTATCATCTTGTGTCCCACACTGAACATGGACCAGAGAAAGCAGAGTGCCTCAGGAGATCAGAAAGAAAATTACAAACAAGCAAGTTAAAATCAAAGGCTGTAGGACCAACTCAAAGCAGCTTGATGTTCCTGTGACAACAGTTGCAAATATTTTTTAGAAGAAGGTCCATGGGACTGTGGCCATCCTTTCTTGACATGGCCACATGAGGAAAATTGACTCCAGGATGAGAAGGATAGTGAGAATGGTAGACACAAAGCCAAAGAAATGCTGAACTCAAAGGTTCAAAGACCAAACTGGCTGTAGAGAAAAGAACATCATACCTACTGTGAAATATGGAGGTGGCTCAGTTATGTTTTGAGGCTGCTTGCTGTGTATGGCATGGGATGCCTCGAGTCTGTGCAGGGAACAATGAAATCTCAAGACCATAATGACATTCTGGAGCAAAACGTACTGCACAGTGTCAGAAAGCTCTATTTGAGTCACAGCATGGATCCTCCAACAGGATAATGACCCAAAACACACAACTAAAAACATCCAAGAATGGCTAAGAACAAAACACTGGACTATTTTGAAGTGGCCTTCTAGGGGTCCTGATTTGAATCCTATGAAATACTACAGAAATAACTGAAAAATGGAGTCTGGAGAAGGCTCCCTTCAAATCTGATACAGCTGGAGCAGTGTGTTCAGAAAGAGTGGGCCAAACTATCTGTTGACAGGTTGCACAAGTCTCAATGAGAGCTACAGGAACTGCACATTTGAAGTGATTGCCTCTAAAGGTTGGTTAATGGTCCACCATTACAGCACATCGATTGTCACAACTTCCTCACAGATCTTTTGCCTTGGATTCAAATCTCATGCCCAGTCATTGTCTGTATGGGGTTTGCACATTCAGTTTTTGTGTGTTTTCCACTTCTATTCCCAAAGACGTACAGATTAAATAAACTGGCAACTGTAAATTGGATCTTTGTTAAATAGACCAAGTAACGGACTGACTAAGGCCATCATGACCAGGAAATGGATTAAGTAGGTTTGAGAAAGTATGTGATGCGCATATATATATATATATATATATACATACACATACATACATATGCACATGAGGCATGTGCAATAAAAATCACTGAAAAACATCACTCTGTATTTGTGGACACATGCAGCTTTAATTATCGCATTCAATTACTGAATCTATCCATTTTCTGAGTATCTTCAATCCAAGGTCTCAGGGTTGCCCATCCTGGCATCATCACAAGTGAGGTTGAGACATCAGTCTATCACAACTCACACCAGGCAAGCTTATAGTCGTCATTCTATCTGGATATTGCAGGAAACTAGATTGCCCCGAGAAAAATCCTCCCAGACACTTAATATCATATTCTATATGATTTATAATCTGTTTTTTTTTTTTTTCATTTTACATACTGGAAGCTAAATCTGCTCACTCCCGTGTACTGAAGTATTAGCAATATTCCTAAAACTTTTAATTAGAAAAACTTGGAAATGTTTTTGAAAATAAAAAATAGGTATGCTGTCCATAAATTCCAAAAAAAAAAGATAACATGAGGTAATAACACAGATTACATTGTTTTCTTTTTGGAGACCAGTGTAACATTACCAACTATTTTTGTCCAGACGCAAAAATTAAACACAAAGCACTGGTGCTCAGAAGGGGAGCTGCACCTGAAGAATAGCTTTCTAAATTACAGTAACAGCCTTTGTGTAAGAAACCTTTTGTGCCCCATAACTTGCCAACCAGGAATGCTGGCGTGACGCATGCACAACAAAAATCTGCAAAGGGGCACTGTGTATTAACAAAGGAAATTCATGACATCCTGCTGATGACGAAAGAGGGAGGAAAGGAGGTGTGTCACAGAAGGCAGGGGAATAGGACATGAAGTGAAAGTGGTGTATCAAAGTGTATTAAGCTGGTTTTAGTCACAGTGTGGCATTGCCCTATTCTATAATAGAAACCGAGTGTCTTGCTCATGTTAGAAATTGAAAAGTCAGCCACAGCTGGATGAACATTTATACTGTCACTGTTGCATGAATAGGCATCAAATTTATATATGTGGTAAACATAGCAATTGATTTCCCACAACATTACATATTAACACAAGAAACTGAAATGCAATATATATATATATATATAATTTATTATATAATTTATATAAAAAATAAAAACACATGAAACTTTGAAAATAAAAACAAAAGCAAAATGTAAGGCTTGCTAGTCGCTCTGGGAACCCAAAACATGAGACATTCCTTCATAGCAACTAGCGACATATGTGTTCAGCTTGGCACTTTTAGAAATGTTCATATTTTAAAAGGAGTGTTTCAGTGCTAAGGTTTCCTGCCTGGCACTAAAAACGAGCTCACACCAAACTCTTATTTTTTTTTTTTTTTTCTTTCTCAGGCCCCTCTTGTGCCGTCATCAAAAATAATAATAATTTGAACAAATGGAATGGAACAAAAGTGGCCCAGACTTAATGAAAATGAGCTCAGTACAAAATGGGGCTGCATGTACTCATTCCACATTGAATCACACACTTGTCACACATATGCTTTGAATGCCATCGCATCTTCATCACAACAAAATAAAATTAAAAAAAAAAAAAAAAAAGAGGCCAGCCTCATTTACACATCAAACAATTAGCATACAGTAGGTCTTTTTAAAACTGTAAACCTATATGAAAAAAATAATATTGGTGAAGTTGTCAATAATGGACCCTAGAAGGGCAAACCTGCACTTTAAATGAACCAGTGAAAACCTTTAATAGCAAATAGGAAGCAATTCTTGATAATGTCGAAACAAAACATAACAAATCAAGAAACACTGGCACTCTACAATTTGAGGACGAAACATTTTGTGAGAATTACTTCCAAATAATGATGGGTCATTGGTTCAGACAAACACAGAAATACACCTGAAATTAGCAAACAGCTAAGACACTGAGCATGATTTTCTTACAAACAAACAAAAAAAAATCACTCATAAATCACTGCAGGCGATTATCACACAGGTTATATGCGTATAAAAATCAGTAGACTGCTGGGACAGGATGTACTCAGGCGGGCAGGACACAAAACTGCTCACTGTTACTTTGGTGGCTTTAAATGCAGTTGTTCTCCGTGGAAATTAGCATGTGCTGTTCAGAGTCTAAAATTTGATTTCTTCAGGACTAAAAACAACATAAAGCGTGTTGTACTTTTTTCAGCTTGCAATTCTCTGTACCTCTGCTCACATACAAAACACAAGTATGTCAGTATGCAAACCAACACAGAGATTTGTCTATTTACATACTGACGCGGTATATGACACACACATGTATTTATAACCGCATTAGGCTTGTGTGCACCATGCTCTCTTTCTTCCAAACAAAAAATACACACACACGTACACCTTATGTATGCCACAAAATTAACGCACATAAATATGTACATATGCTTATATAGGTATACTCTAAATTCATAGCTGAAGAGTTATCAGGATGGAAAACATGCGTTTTGCCATACCCTGCTAGAAAAAATATTTTGCATTGTGTGGTTATAACATACATGTGCGTGTGTAATGGTTTTCCTATATTGCATCACGCATACAAGTACGCTGTTGATCGGCACATTTTAAAAAAAGCATCACTTTTTGTGTTTGTGGCATATATGGTCCACCCGTGAAGCATCTTCTGCAAGGAGAAAAATATTAAACATTACAGTGAAAATATAGGCAATTACACTTTTAAATCCTGCCATCAATCCAAGTACTAAAAATGTGTAGGATGAATTGTTTCAAGACAAAAATCTGTACGTTTTCTGTGTATGGAAATAAAAGCCATCTCAGTTGAAACCAATGGGGTATATTAATCTACAACATTAAAACGGGTCTCCCGTTTATGTTAACATAGCAGTCAGCTCTCGGTGTGGAAGACTGTGTGAGCAAGAGACTCACAGCTACACTTTTCCAGCTTCCACCCCAAAAGATCAGTATTACTAGGTCAGGGTACTATGAGTCCTGCGGTGGGTTGGCACCCTGCCCAGGATTGTTTCCTGCCTTGTGCCCTGTGTTGGCTGGGATTGGCTCCAGCAGAACCCCCATGACCCTGTGTTCGGATTCAGCGGGTTGGAAAATGGATGGGATGGGATGGAGGGTACTATGAGGATGAAGACAGAATCAGACATCTGGAGACGAAAATCCCTGACAGCCAATGTGATCCCTTCCTCTCACTGAGAATACGCACGATCAAAAGTGACAGAAATGGGAGACACAGATTGGGCATTTTGAGATACGTACGGATGTGTAACGGTCCATCTCATACTAATTAAAATGAAAAAGAGGTTCATATACAGGCCCCTGCTTTACTGTCTTAAGGTTTGCTCAACAGTGAGGTATTTACTGCGATGAATTATAATTTAAAGTACAGTATGATGAGTTTGAAGGAATGGATACGGGAATCTAAATATTCTGCTCAGGCAAAGAAGGTGTAGAATAACAGAGAAGGGTGAGAGACAGGTCTCTCAATATCTTCTCCACCCAAATAAACCTGACGTGGAAACCACTGTGTGCATGGAGTGTGATGGCCGCTCGGTTACTCATTCTGTCAAAAGAGTGGATGGAACTCTGTAAGGTCACCCACGTAGTTCTCCTCTCGCTTACGCAGGCAGGGCCGAGGGATGCCATGCCATGAATCAATCCTAGTCCAAGTGAGGGAGGAATGAATTATCCAAAATGTTTCCTAAAGAAGTTAGATTACAAAGAATAAAACACAAAATCACCAAGCAGCTTACATCCTTGCACTCTTTCACATACAGGGTAGCACCATTTTCAATCTAACAAAGCTGAGACCTGGAATTCATTACAGATGGAATATTATCAGAGTTGATTGTAACTATGATTTAACATATAGTGAACTGATAAAAAAAAACAGTTCATATTGTGAATTTATCAGTCTTATATGTAAAAAGTAATAACTGTTGTTTTTGGAAACTGGTGGTGTTCAGATGCTTAGAATACCGCATGAACATTTTATTTTAAAGCGGGCATTCTAATAATACCATGTAAGAAATCCAGTTATCTGTTTCTTTGCTTAAAGCTGCCATAAATGAGACAAAAACACATACACAGAGAATAACTGCAGTTAAAAACAGTCCATCAGTCCGACAGAAACGCACATCATATAAATTAGAAACTTGTCTGCGTCATTTTTGAACAATCCATGCCTTAGTGGATGGAGTGTTCATATGGAGCTATGAAGGTGTTTACCATCTGGTGGTAAGTTTTTAAATAAAGCAAATATGACCATTTAAGCTCTTTCTCTTTAAAACATTAAAATATGGCTACACCATGACGACTTATTGCCGTTTTTCTGAGGCACATAGATACCTCTATACATTTTAACATCTTCAGAGAAGTTACTCCAGTGTTAACTTGCATTTTATCACCAAGATTCCAGTTTGTTTTTCCATATTTTACCACAGTCGATGATACTCGTTTTCTACTCACCCCACCCCATATTTTGCACACTCACACCAAAATGTCAAAATCTTTGCAAACAATAAAGCTGAAGTCCTCATTAAAGATGTGCAATCACAAAATGGCAAGCCTTGCCAAGGTATCATCATACATCTATACATGGTGAATTGACTTCTGGGGTCCCCATATATTTTGAGACTCATATGTCGATTTCTCAAGGAGACACGTAGCAGCTTTTTCAGTAGAAGATTTTAAAGGGAGAGTAAAGACGTAATCAGAGGGAACTTCCACAAGGAATCCTGGACCTCTCTTTGACCTTTGGGAGGTAGGAGATAGTTAATGTCTTTATTCACTTAGTGTTTGATAACGATCGATTTAAGACATTTTAGCTTGTTTCCACAATATGCTACTGCTCTTAGAGGGAGAGCATTAACAGTGTTTGTGCTCCATGTTCAAACTCCAAAGTGAAACAGTAGGAGCTCTTATGTCTTTAGCATTGCTGCCGACTTTAATATCCTGTAACGGTATCCAAAGTAAGAAGATGGTCTTCAAAGTCATCCTTTTGAGTGATATTTGCACCGTTGCCAGGAAATGACTGGACACTCAAAATGTGCCAACATTTGGCCCAGCTGCACAAAAACGATGGAATGAACAAAAAGCTGGCAGTTTAGGATGATGTTTGCAACTGCAATGGCTGCTGATATGTATCTCTGCAAAACATGCTGCTTCTTGCCTTTGAGGCAGTTCTAAAGCCCATCTTGTATTCTGATGAGCAAGTTAAGAAAAGAGTGTGCATGCATGTCAGGCTTGGGACAGCTACTCAGTGAAACAAGAACAGAATGTGGACTTCTGATTTATTTCAGGGTGCTGCCTTGGTTCATGCATGATTGTTTGATCTGACCGTCAAGTCGTGGTCCTATGAGGATTGGCTAGGGTGGGGATGTTCAATATACACTGTTGCTCTTTGTGAATCTGCTGGTGTGATTAGAGAAATGCTGCTCTTTGTGGAGACAGCAGATTATGGATTCTGCTGGTACACATGGAAAAAAACAATTCTGTGTAAAGACAGCTACACTTTGATTCTGCTGGTGTGTGTGTGTTGTGTACATGTGTCTGATTTGAAATGATAGCTCCACGTGAGGAGTATAAAAAGAGAAGGACGGTGCCTGGAGTCTGCTGGCTTGTGCGCACTCTCTTGTCTGCTTGGTGAATACTGCCTTTAAATGTGAGGTGTGCATTGAAATTTATTGTGTATATACACGTGCGCATGCATGCTGTTTAACATAGGTGTGCCTGTCAGCATGTGATTAACTAGGTTAGGTCCATGGCATTTCTCCTTCAGTCCTTGTTGTTACAGTATGTCCAGTTCAGTAGTCCGCTGACAGGAGCCAAATCTGGTACCAGATTGACCGTGATATTGGTGTACAGAGCTTTCCGCATCACCTGGGGTGTATACTTCAAGTTGTTGAGGCCATCTACATTCTGTCTCTCCTTGGAATGCCGCAGGAGATTGTACCTAAAACAAAGAAAAAAATGGAAGATATGCATTAAATCAAACATCATTGCACACTTGTTAGTTCACAAACCTTGGTAAACAAATATGCCCTTTTTCTGAAAAATACAAATGGCATCTTCAATAAACACTTGAGAGAGTTAGTAAAATGCTATTCAGTACAAAAGCAATGTGTGGCCCTGAATATGTCACTTAAACTGCCTGGACTACAAGTGTAAATGTTTCTGAATATTGCAGTGTATCCTTGCCTTATGAGAAGCATTGATTATGTGCAAGTATCATCCAAAAGTACTAAATAACAATATTACAAGGGGCCTGACAAGAAAAAATGTAATGTAATAAAAGTTGTTTTTGAATTAAAGCAAAGGTAGACTAGTGCATGCCACCTTGAACATTTCCACCATTCGGAGACGATTATGACCACAAAGTGGTCCATGACTACTCTTAGGCTTATACAGGCAGTATGTCTAGTAGCCTAAGAACTGGATGGAAAAGACAGTAACAAGAAGAGAACCTTTTAATTCCTTATAATACCAAGCAAGGTGCGTTCACATCGAAAGAAACTATAAATAAAAGGTGTGTTCACATCGAAAGAAACTATAAATAAAAGGTGTGTTCACATCGAAAGAAACTATACATAAGAATTAAAGGTAACATGTACAATTAATGCCTTAAAAATTTCTGCAATTAAATTTTTTTAACGCAACCCCTAAATGCATTAACTTCATCCAGTCAACTTGACTGTGCTTCACACCTAATGAAACAGCGGCAAGAGAATCCAGGACTATTAGTAGCACTTGATCGTTTCCAGTGTAGTTTTTTGAAAAAGGTTTTCATTTTCACACACCAGTACAATATGGTACACTGCATTTTATGTTCAAATATTGGACGATCCCGCATTGCCACTCGTCTTGTGTAATGCAGGATCGTCCAATATTTGAATATAAAATGCAGTGTACCATATTAAATCAGTAAGGGAAACAATCTGACCCATATTTTTGAACATATCGTGTCATATATACATAAGGATGATTAAAATCAAACTAGTTATACAAGTTGAGTGAATGACTTACATTTTTGTTTCGTGTTAACGGTGTAGATGGATAAGCACTGCATGTTGAGTGAGATTGCTGAAATCAGTACCATTCTCCTACCATTATGCTGTGTTCACATATTGAGGGCAAACAAAAAGTAACATGGTGCAGTATAGTGGAATGTCCAGAACAAGATGGTACACACAGTGATGTCCCTGTCGAAGAATAAGCTGCCTTGGAGCTTTTACGGTTGCCCATGGAGGGATATCTGGCCTGAAGCAGCACGGTGCAGGTGCTACCCATGTCCGAGCAGCTAAACAGCAGATGACAGAGTGGAGTCGCTCCATTTTTTATACCTCACTTATCCTTCCCCCAAAGCAGACATGGTATGCTGTTGCTTAATAATTGTATGTGATCTACTGTAGCCAACATTATAAACCTACATTAGCTTATATACTAGAACCAATAAAACAAACCAATTATCATTGCAAATTGATCATGCTAATATTCCATCTATTTGGGGTGAAAATTAAGATAATCTGACTTATTTCATAATTCATAAATGATACATTCTTTGACAAGCCTATGGAAAAGTCATTTCTGATAAGGAAGCACTGGAATCACGGGGTAGAAGTGCCCTTTCATCACATTGGCCTAACTCAGCTGTGGAATGGCCAGTAGTGGAGAGGCAGTTTGTTGGACCGAGTTCTCCAGGGACTGCGTCTGGCTTGTCTAACTCCTTTTCATCAATCTGACTGTGGTCCTACAATTAGTTTGATGGACAGATATTGTTGTTTTCATTTCTGTTAATTAGTTTTCTACATTTTTGATGTATTTGAACAAATCTGTACAGTAATCCCTCGCTATATCGTGCTTCGACTTTCGCGGCTTCACTCTATCGTGGATTTTTATATGTAAGCATATTTAAATATATATCGCGAATTTTTTGCTGGGTTCGCGGATTTTTGCAGACAATGGGTCTTTTAATTTCTGGTACAACGCTTCCTCAGTTGGTTTGTCCAGTTGATTTCATACAAGGGGACGCTATTGGCAGATGGCTGAGAAGCTACCCAACCACAGCGCGTATTATGTATTAAATAAAACTCCTCAAATATATGTGAGCACGGGGGCTGTTTGCACCCCTAGAGGACACGGCCGCTCCTCAAAAAACGCTGAAAGATTACCTTCACAGTGCTCCCTTCTTTGCAGGGCTTACATGTGGCTGCTTTGCAAGCGATATGCTTCCCGCTTGGTGCTTCGCATACTTAAAAGATCAAACAGCACGTATTGATTTTTGATTGTTTTGCTTTCCTCTCTCTCTCGCTCGTTCTGACGGAGGGGGGTGTGAGCAGAGGGGCTGTTCGCATACTGCCTAGAGGATACGGACGCACCTCTAAAAAATGCTGAAAAATGCTTGCTCCCTTCCTTGAAGCTACTTTGTCCGGCGGTGCTTCGCATACTTAAAAGCCAAACAACCCTATTGATTTTGACTGTTTGCTTTTTCTCTCTCTCTCTCTCTGACGCGCACTCCTTTGAAGAGGAAGATATGTTTGCATTCTTTTAATTGTGAGATGGAACTGTCATCTCTGTCTTGTCATGGAGCACAGTTAAACTTTTGAAAAAGAGACAAATGTTTGTTTGCAGCGTTGAATAACGTTCCTGTCTCTCTACAACCTCCGTGTGTTTCTGTGCAAATCTGTGACCCAAGCATGACAATATAAAAATAACCATATAAACATATGGTTTCTACTTCGCAGATTTTCACCTTTCGCGGTTCTGGAACGCAAACCCCCGCGATGGAGGAGGGATTACTGTATCTTCATATGAGACAGTTCTGCATGTAGTGAGTGGTGTAAATTATTCTTGCATTTTTGCCTTGTAGTTTGCACTATTGTATTGTACTTGTGAAGTAGCAGTAATAGATTGGCCATCTGGCTCTGTCAAGTGGATTACTTGTGTTCTGCTTTGTGTGTTGTATTCACCCCATTTTTTAAAATCTTTTGCATGTCCAACCTACCTGAAAGGGGGCCTCTCTCTGAATTGCTTTTCCCAAGATTTCTTACATTGTTTTCCCTAGAATGAGTTTTTTTCTTGACTTCTTAGGGAGTCAAGGCTGAGGAGCTGTCACAAAACTGGGCCTGTTAAACCCCATTGAAGCATTCCTTGCACGATGTTCGACTATACAAGAAATATGTCGTTGTTGCTCTTGCATCACACAATCAAGCACAAGCTGAGCTATAACAGGTCTGATTGTGCACAAAAGCTGAGGCAGAATTTGATGTTCTTGTTTTTAATATTTAATTGTTTAAATAATTGTTAGTGCTTTTAGTATGTTGGTTTTCTCAAATATTATAGGAACCCCTAGGGTGGGGCAGGGGGTGTTTGGTGGTCATTGTTTCTGTTAACACAAAACTGTTCAATAAACTAACAAATAATAGTACTGTATATGAATAGGCTAGTGATTATTAAAACTGTTTTTTTTCTTAGAAATGAATCATGTAGTTATTTCTGCTTTATAGGAAAATATTAATATGCCAGAAGTATAATAGATTGTGATTAATATGTACTTCATTTCATTAAAAATGATAACTGAATAATCACTACTAATTTTTAATGAAATTAACAACTTTTTTAATCAAACAGAAGCTAGAGGTGGGCGGTATGACCAAAATTCTATATCACGGTATTTTTCTAAATTATGCCAGTTTCACGGTATTAGACGGTACATTTTTTCCCCATGCATGAGTGAATGTTAACCACATTTTCCACTGCAATTACTGCAGTAGACTGGCTAAGAATAACCTATTCAACTGTTTTGAGAATTAATTGTACATCGTACAAAAACACATTTTAATGTGCACACAAGTATTAATCCAGGTTTGCATAGCCCCATAAAGTGATAGTTTTCAAGGGGGTGGCACTAAAGAGAAGGAATCACATTGCATGACAGATGCAGTCAAAATATAGAACCTTTAATTGAACAAATTTTGCAAAAGCTTAAACTATGATTTTGACAGCATATTTTCAACCATCCAAAGAGGCATTTAGACTTAGTAAAATATCCAGAGGTGTTTGTCAAAAGTTGGACTGCACTGAACACATCTTAGAAAAGGAATAAATAGTAAATATTTTTTGTAAACCAACTACACTTTCTGTTAATGTTAACAATCTCTGCCCACTGACACGTTAAAGTGACTTTTTAAACAATTTTACCATCATTAAACTGCATAATATTTAAACTAATAAATAATAACAATAAAATACATAATAGTATTACTGATAGTTGCACCATTACTTCAAGGCTTCAAGCCCAGGTGCATTACAGAGTATTCACCAAATTAAAATAAAATAAAACAAGTGCAATCTTGGTGATGACAATGTCATGACATCTTGCCAACTGTACCATCATTTAGGCAAACTGCATTGATATGGACCTTGCTTCAAGCTAAGCTATATACATAAATAATAAAAACTGCAACTTGCATTTATAATGCTGTTTGTGGTATAGCCCTATGGAAGCGCATTTGGGCCACTGTGAAGAAAAAAAAATATAGACACGGAAGAAAATAAACTATATGTCGAGAATAAATTCGATATGTTGACTATGTCAAGATTAAAGTCGACATTTCCATTTTATTCTCAGTTTATTTTATAATTAAAGTAGAATGTTGTAAACTAAACTTCATCCTAAAATCAATGTTTAATTTACTAGATTTTCTCAAACCCCGTCACAAGTTAATGCAGCACATCAAATACTTTGTGTTAATCACCACACGATAAATGTCTTTGTGAAATTAAAACTAGTTATTAACTTAGCCGACAGAGTGTTCAGAACTTTAAAAATATCTTCGTTATACATGTTTAATTATGCCATCCATTCAGAGTTGCGCCCATCTCTGAACGAGTCGATAGCACATCGCAGAATGAATACAAGCAAAACATACACTAGCAAGTACAAAAACAAGTACAACTTGGCTTGCAGTATTATCCAGTAGTATAGAAACAGTATTTACACATCTGACCTTTTAAAACTAAAGTATCTCCAGGCGACGGATGCGACTCCTTTTTTTTCGGCAAAAGTTCTTCTGTTCATCACATGTTCAACTTTACTTTTAGTTCAGTTTCAGAATGCTCTCTGTCCATTTTCACCACGCAGAATACCTATGCTACCGCCCACTATTTGGTGGTGTAGCAGTGAAAAAGAGCCCTAGTGCAACAAATCTGTGTTTAGTGGTGTAGCAGTGAAAAAGGTCCCCACTTAAACAGTTTCCCGCTGCGCCACATTCCGAACGTCGTTTAGGCAATTTAAACCGGTGTTGCGGTATACGAAAAATCTATATCATAAAAAAAATAAAAAACGGTTTTCGGTATGAACCGGTATACCGCCCAGCACTAACAGAAGCTCTAATAAAAATAGTTAGATTATTTCTAAATCTGACGAGCAATTGTCTTTGTCATGTCTCAGTGTAATGGGGATCCCTGATACCAGTACATTTTGTACAATGTTTCCACTTTAAAAACAAATGATGTTCTATACTATTTGAAACTAGAACTAGAAAAAAAATCAAATACTCACTTAGATGATCTGTTCAAAACATTTTTAAAATATAGCAGGATCTAATCAATAACATTTTAGAATAAGCTTCTACTGTATATTGGGGGAAAAGACTTGCTCTGGTTGTTGGTTCTCCTCTCTTGCTTCTGTGTGGAGGTTGAATTTTGGTTTGTTAAGTTTGACTTGATTGTATGGATTGTTATTTGCTTCAAATTAAAATCAATAATTATATATATATTTATCTGACCCAGTGCAAATGTAAGCCCCTTCTAGGGTTGCTTCTTGTCTTAGGTCCATTGTTGTAGAGGTAGGTTTAAGTCTCCTTGTGATAGGAATTTATTAGAGCCAGTTATATGTTCACTGAAATAATTTTCAGTGTAAAATTATTTGTTTTGTTTGTAGTGGATTTATTTAAACATTACTTTGGTGATCTTCTCGTATTACCATTTTGTAGTTGTGTTTTTTAAGGGGCTGCCACTTTTATATGATTGTTTTCATGAGTGTCACCATTTTGTGCATCGAGTTGTTAAAATGCTACACAGCTGCTAGCAGTGTTGAGGGTAAAGCGTTAAAAGTAACTTGCATTGTGTGGTCAGATTACTTTTCAAATAACAAGTAACATAATGCAATACTTATGATCCTGAAGTAAAAATACCTGTGTTACGTAAAAACAACAGATATGCATTACTGTGGAAGATTATTCCAGCCACTCAAAAAAATACTGCATTATTTTGCAGAAGTGGGGTCCATTACCGCAAAAAAACATTTCCTGCTACTGTCACTCTGGCTTTCTGGTGGCAGCAAGTGAGGAAGAGGATATGAAAGAAACGGAACAAAAGTTATATATATATATATATATATATATACATTTAATCATATATGTGCTGAGGTGTAAATTTAGTCTGCTCAGTTTAGGGTCACAGGAAGCCAGTGATCACTGCAGTAGCATTGGGTGTAAGGCAAGAAGTCAATGGGCTTTAGCAGCCGGGTGACTTGATCGAAGTGCTCTCTACCTGCCGTGTCTGCAACTTCTCTTTGTTGCTGTTCAGAGGGCTGCTTTTTATAGCTGGGTTCTCCTGTCCCCTCAGACAGGCCTCAGCCACCTGAACAGCATGTCCTTCTCCAGTCCGGACCCAGGGGTGCTACAGTATTTATAAAACATGACAAAATAATCCAATTTGGCTATGTTTCTGGTCAGTTTTATTAACGTTCATGGATTTATGATTTATTAACAAGTGCTAGCCAGTGAAATGCACAAGGTTTCATACAAAAGAAGAAAGTACATAAAAGTAACACTGTTTGTACTGCGTTATATTTTCTAATAAGAAATTACGACATTTTTTAGTTATGTTTTTAACTTTCTTGTATACGAAGTACGGGGAAAGTATTGTAATTGTCCAAAAATTCAATTTCGAGATTTTGAAGAAAATACCATTTTTGGAATTATGTCTGTGTATATAAAAACACGGTAACTTGAGAACGCTTTCACTTAGGATGAAAAAATTTTGCATACAAGTATTAGGAACAAAACGCAGATTTCTATCAACTTTTGGACTCTTTCCGCTAACCGGAAGTGGTACTTTACCTTTTATCATGCAGCTGCAGAGTCCGATTTGTTCAACTTTACTTTTACAATAATTATTCAATATATTATACATTTGATTTGATTTGTTATTGATGGTTATTTAATGTACATAATATAAAAATATAATCATTGTCTTGCGGTTTACTGCTCAAAGATCAATTCCCATATCTGAGTTTACATTAAAGACTAGGGGAGACCACTCCCGATTTTTTGTGTAAGTAACGAGTAATGTAACTAAGTTACTTATAAATAAGTAAGGCTTCCCAAAACTGGTTGCTAGGTATGTGATTCATGTCCCATGCGACCTGGTGCATTACAGCAGCCAGGAAATGAAAGATGGCTATTCACAAAGGATATGCCTAGCCCTTTACATAAGAAAGGAAGATTCAATTAAACAAAACAAGTAATCAGGTTGTTAAAGAAAGACTCCGTTTCCCCTACTTTTGGTCTAGTTTCTGATTTTGGATTAATGTCTTGGTGTTTTTGCAAATCATTTTTAGTATATCAAGCTTGGCTACATGTGACTATTCTCATGTCTCATCCTAAAAAGCTGGCTGGCATCTTGGCCACTTTAATCTCACCAAATAAAAAATCACAATACCATGCCTCTGAACTTGATTATGTGGGTTTGATAATAGACATGGGCTTCTTTTTTGCTTATTAATTCAGCAGTAAGTTTTAATATGTTATTTAATATATTGAGGCCACTTAGGACCCAGGTCCAAATCCAGGCCTGGTAACTGTCCTAATGGAGTTTACACATTCTCTCTATGTCCAAATGAGTTTCTCCTCAAGCTCTCCAGTTTCCTCCCATATTCCACAGATTCACAGTTTAGGTGAGTATTTGACATGGTGTTTAGTGAGCACAAAAAGGGGCAAGATATTCCTTGACCTTCTTAGAAGACTGATAAAGGATGTGAAAATGCAGGTGGACACAATGGCTTTCCAGCAGGGATGGACCAAAGATGCTTACCCTGCCGGCTGGGAGACGAGTAGGATGGAAAGACAAGGTGACATGCTATGTGGCAGACTCCCTGGGCAATGCTACCTGTGCGAACACCCACAAGGCATGCCAGGAAGTGGAGTCCCATAGGGCAGCCAATGTCCCTTACTGGTCACAATACAGACAGACAGATGTAAATGACACTATACGAATGTCAGAAAGATAGATAGATAAGATAGATAGGAGAGATGAATAGGACAAGTGAGAGTGTGTGTGTGTGTGTCTGGGTGAACAAACCCTGTGAGGAATTAGCATCCTGTCTAGTGTCAGATCCTGCTTACATTGGATGCTGTCATGATAGGCTCCAACTGCCCTTAAATTAAAAGAGTAGGTTCTGGATGGATGGATGGATGGATAGATAGATGGATAGATAGGACAAGTGAGAGTGTGTGTGTGTGTGTCTGGGTGAATAAACCCTGTGAGGAATTAGAATCCTGTCTAGTGTCAGATCCTGCTTACATTGGATGCTGACATAATAGGCTCCAACTGCCCTTAAATTGAAACAGTAGGTTCTGCAAATAAACTCATGAATGAGCACTGAAACTAATGGATGTTGCACAAAAAAGTAGCAAACAAATGACAGAGTGCACACTGACATGATCTTTGTGACGCATTGTCTGTTTTGACAACTGCTGATTCAACATATGTGGATTTCTTCCCAGACGATCTTCAATGCCAGCAACAACATCTAGTGTACAGACAGAAGGGGTTTCTTAGTTTCAGTGGAATGCTCACAGATCAGTACTACTTCCCTTTTTCATCAAATGCTGAATTGTGTGTTTCACAGAACAACTCGTAACAGATATACAGTTGTGGAATACATAGCTCCACTATTGAAAATGAATATCCTTCTTTCCAGCACACACACAAATAACAGAATCATCCATCCATCCATTATCCAACCTGCTATTTACTAACTACAGGGACACAGGGGTCTGCTGGAGCCAATCCCAGCCAACACAGGGCGCAAGGCAGGAAACAAACCCCGGCCAGGGCAACAACCCACCACAGGGCACACACACACACACACACACTAGGGACAATTCAGGATTGCCAATGCACCTGACCTGCATGTCTTTGGACTTTGGGGGGAAACCAGAGTACACGGGGGAAACCCACGCAGACACGGGGAGAACATGCAAACTCCACGCAGGGAGGACCTGGGAAGCTAACCCAGGTCTCCTATCTGCGAGGCAGCAGCGCTACCACTGCAGAGAATACTGCCATAAAAATGTAATACTGTATATCATCATTATTACACGAGTAAAGCAATCCGGTATTCTCTCACTCGCAAAAGGTGTGACTTGTAACCGTAAATTGGCATTGTTCAATTTAGTCAAATGTGGGCACATTAGTGAGTGTGCCCCATGAATGACAGGCATCCCATCCAGGGATTGTTCTGAATGCTAGCAGAATAAGATTGCACCCCCAACCCCCAATGACCATGTATTAAAATGTGAAAAGTCAGATAAGGAGCAGATAAAAAGATATGTACATCTTTCTGTCTAGCTCTCTAGTATTTACACAAAGACTATACACTGTATAACACATAAAAAATGTTAAAAATGAAGGCTGTATAAAAGGAGGAATGAGGAAGAGGTTTTTTAGGTAAGTGAAACATGTTTTACAGTAACTTGAGTAAAACCTGAAAGTATCATCCTGTTCAACCTGAGCGGCAGGGGGAGACAGCAAAAACCAAAACACAGACTTTACTGAAACTGGTTTAAAAGTAGAAGCTTAATAGGAAAAAAAATACTGAAAAATGAAATAATAAAAAAGTTTAGCTTTTTTATCGGCTTAATTAATGTAAGATGTACAATTTTACTCACCTTCCAAGAAACTGTACTTCACCTCGATGGTGATGAGGGATGGATTTATATTTTCCTATGTCACCTTCTGGTCGAGTCACAGTGTATCCACCATATTGCACTCTGCATAAATGATACACAACAGTACTTCAGTGCTTAATATGTTTCTATTGATTTATTTAATAGTGAATAAAAGGGTTACAGGAATTGAGTGAGCAAAACACACAAGAACACATTACTAGCTTCATGTTGAAACTTCAACAAACAATATTTATTTATAAAATACACTACCTTGGGTCTCCTCTAACTCACTTAACTCAAATAGATCACTGTTCCTGAACAAGAGAAAAATACATGGTTTACCTGTTCCAGAGATCATCGTCTTCTCCACCCCAGCCCCAGAATGCATTAGGGAAGCCATTGATTTTCTGGAACTGATCCGTTGTAAGGCCACTGACACCACCAAAGAACTCTGTGTATGGCAGCCTAAAAAAACAAAGAAGTGAGAGAGAGATAAAATAAACAAAAGAAGAGGATAACAGGTGTAGACATTATGTATTTAGAAATGATGTCTGAGGGATAAAGAAAGACATGCAAACTGTACTTGACAAGCAGAACTTTGGGCGCTAGGCATAAGCCAGCACTGGGCAAAGCCCCATTCCCTCACAGGGCACACTCACACATCCATACTCAGTCACAGTATAAGTGGCCAATTTACAGTCAACTATCAAACTCTGGGATGGACAGGAAACTTAAACTATCTAAAGAAAAACTGGAACTGACATAATACTAAAAATGAATGAGTGGAAAAATTTAAGAGAACCCTGCAGAATAAAATTGAAAACACATTGTGTAGCCATTTTTAAAAACAATGATAAGATGTAATTAAGTTGCCTCATCTTATTATAAAACTGTAAATAACCCTTTTAAATGACAGAAATCACATAAACTTCAGTTGAGAGGGCTGACTTCAGATCAGAGCCCAGCAGGAGTAAATAAGACAGAAGAACAGACAGTGGCAGGCGAACTTACAGGTATGAATATTTATCAAGCTTGACTGCAAAGTGTCGAGGCATGTCCTTGCAGCCGTAATAGTTGCGATCATTTTCCAGGATATGGTCGACATCATGGAAGATCATGCAGTCCCAATCCAAGTCCTTCATTGCCTCCAGAAAGCCCACGTTGAACAGCATTGCTCTGTTAAAGGGTTTTGATCCAGTCTGAAAAAGAGAAAGGTACTATCACATTCATTCGAGCACTTCTGTTCAGACATTTGCCATCGCTTTACTGTGAAACATCATAACACAAAGTTGATATTTACGTTACTCAACAAATTCCCTTCACTGAAATCATAACTAATTAAAACATAGTGAAAACTAATACTTCTAAAAATTTCACAGGTCATGGAAACTATTTTGGTTGAATACGACAATCAATCAATCGCATTATAGTGTAATTATTCAAAAGCTTCCCACCCTTCCTTCCTTTCATTTGATGTTGTAACAAGCTAAAAAGAAGATCCTGAACACAGCCAACAAACCAGAACAACTTTATATGACAACAATTCAAATTATCGCACTATAAACCATAACAGCAATAATATCATGATTAAGAGCTGACTTAAAATGAAGAGGTAAAAGGATAAGGACTTAAAAGGCTTGTGCTCAGTCCTACAGTATATGACAGAGTTTGGTGTTCAGTATATCTCAATTTCTGTTAACATCTTTGCATTCACAGAAGATCTGATGTATATGTTTAGTATTTCTCAAGTTATTTTTTCACAATCATGATATACATTAATTTTCCTTAGGAAATTGTATACTTAACACTAGAATTACCAGAGCCTATGAAAAAACTCGTATATCCGGCCCACCTTAAATCGCTTCCTAAATCCGTTCACACCTCTCCGCCAGCATCCTTTGTCCTCTAAATGTGCTGATAAAAGACAAGCTGCCAGCAGCCGGCTATTCCATCCCCCCACCAACTTAGAACATGAGCGAACTTTTCCCAGCTCACGCCTTGATTGTTTACCTGGGAGTGAAGTGCAGTTTTACAGTGGAAATGATAGATCGTTATTTGGAAGACACGCATGAAATGCGTGTTCCGTTTCTAAAGTAATCTGTGTAAACACATTGTTAAAACAGAAACTTTTTCATATTTTAGTAATAAATGTTACAAAATGTAGTAGGCATAAACTATAGAATATGTAAAGCCGAGTTCCAAAGATCAAATAAACACTTTCACAAAAGCTTCAAGAATTATTCAATAGCTTCTGTGGCGTAGCGCGCTAAGGTTTGCCTCTTAGCACAGAGCAGCTTTTCCTTGCCTCACAGACCTGAGTTCGATTCCCCGCTGGGGATGAAGTGTTTTCTTTTAAACCTCAAACGGACATAAAATTTATACATTGGTATGCACTGTCAGTTACTGAGATCGTTATATTTTCATGTGGGATGCTCCTTTTAAAATATTTTTTTAACAATTGAGACTGCAATTAACAGGAACAACTGTCCTTATAACTTATTTTTAAGATCCATAACACACAGACAGACAGAGCACTGCGTAATAGAGAGACAGACAGGCAGAGAAGTCACTAGATATAGAAATAAACAGGGAAGCCACGTGTACTGAAAGAAAAAAACAACAACATGTGCGTTGTCCCGGCTGCACTGAATAAGCGCAGGCGCTCTAACATCACCCCTCCCCTGATCTTATGGGGGGAGGCAACAACGCACATGTTGATCTTTTTTTCTTTCAGTACACGTCGCTTCCCTGTTTATTTCTATATCTAGTGACTTCTCTGCCTGTCTGTCTCTCTATTACGCAGTGCTCTGTCTGTCAAAGGCAATATATAGCAACACATTCAGTATATGGGGGGGGGGGGGGGGGGGGGGGGTTATTGGAGGTGACTAAGTTAGTATGATCAAGGGGGGGGGGGGGTTGTATAGTTTAATTAATGTGTATATGTCCTTCTTAAGTTGGCATAAAAAGAAAACAATCGACACATCAACTTCCTGGACATTTACATCAAAAGAAATAGTGACGCCACCCTGACCACAAGTGTTAACCGCAAACAATGCTACGCAGACAAGATCCTACACTACGCCAGCAACCACCCGGTATCTCATAAACGGAGCTGTGTGAAAACCCTATTTAAACGAGTCCACACGCATTGTAATACCAAGGAAACAAAAATTAATGAGAGACGCTATCTGTTTCAACTTTTCACCTCGAACGGATACTCAAAATCATTCATTAATCGGAGTCTACACAGCATACAATCGACGTAAATCAGAACCCCCACCCCATCTGGCATTCACTCCCATATCACCATAATGTGTCAGAAGGCACGGCACGCACCCTGACCAAGTGGGGCATCAGAATAGCACATAAACCCACCAACAATCTGCGCATGGTCCTGTTTAATGCTAAAAACAAGAAATCGACAGCCGAAACACGAAACGCAGTTTATAGTATTCCATGCAATTCTTGCTCAGCTGTATACATAGGACAAACGTCAAAAAAAATCTCAACACGTGTACAGGAACATCGCAACGCCATCAGAAGAAAGGACGCACTCTCTTTGATATATGCACATACTAAATCGACAGGACACACATTCAACTGGGACAACGTAAAAGTAAAATTTAAGGCCAGTACAAAAAGAGCCAGAGAGTTGGCCGAGTCTTGGCTATCAGATGAAAACGCCATCAACAGACACTTGGACATAAACCCAGCTTATGCCAACTTAAGAAGGACATATACACATTAATTAAACTATACACCCCCCCCCCCCTTGATCATACTGACTTAGTCACCTCCACCCACCCCCCCCCATACTGAATGTGTTGCTATATATTGCCTTTGATTCTTGTAAGTCTAAGCATTATCCTCTGATGAAGACCCCTGATAGGGGTTGAAAGCTCAGGAATAAAACTATTTTATGATACGTGATTCGTTTTTTCTCCCTTTGTGGATCTCCAACTGCAAATATATATATATATATATATATATATATATATATAAATATAAAATTCAACATCTGTCTGTTTGTCTGTATGTCTCTCCGCTTTTCACAAGAGGACTACTTAACAGATTTAGATCGGGTTTTTTTTTCTATAACTTGCTTGAACATTTCGGTTGATTTTGCGACTTTTTTCATTACGCTAAGAATCACAGTTTGCTTGCAGGAGTGGTATTTTCTCGCCAATCCGAGACAGAGGCTGCGGGCCGAGGGGAGGGGGAAGCGTGACATCATGAGTAGGGTGCTGGATGGGGCCCTCCTCACTGTCCTGTTTTACTACTACGCGGGCATGGGATGGCTAGTGTGTGTGTGTGTGTATTATATATATATATATATATATATATATATATATATATATATATATATATATATATATATAAAATAATAATAATAATACATTTTATTTATATAGCGCCTTTCCCATGCTCAAGGCACTTACAGAATATAATAAAGAACGGCAGCGTATACAGTATATAGCATTGTACAAACCAGATAAATAAATAAAGAAGATTAAGACAGTGAATTCTGAAAAAAAAAGAAACAGACAACATAATTGATGGTCTAGCACACACACACACAGGTTACATTAGCATCTTGACAGAGAAGTAAACTGAGAGAAGGGTAATAAAGTCAAATAGAGCTAAAAGCCTTCCTGAACAGATGAGTTTTGAGTTGTTTTTTAAAAGAATTCATGGAGTCAGCTGACCTGATTAATTTTGGTAGGTCATTCCAGAGTCTGGGCGCTATACAGCTGAAGGCCCTGCCACCCATGGAGTGTAGATTAGTGAGGGGCACAATAAGGTTGCCAGAATCAGAGGACCTTAGTGGGCAGGCAGGCACATAGTGATGGAGAAGGTCACTGATGTAGTTTGGCGCGAGGTTATTTAAGGCTTTGTAAGTTATTAGTAGGATTTTATATTCGATTCTTTAAGACACAGGGAGCCAGTGAAGACGGAGCAGGATGGGTGTGATGTGCTCGCTGCTGCTGGCTCGAGTAAGGACTCTTGCAGCTGAGTTTTGAATAAGCTGGAGCTGTGATATAAGATTAGAAGGGGCACCTGCCAGTAGGGAATTACAATAATCGATGCGGGATGTGATAAAAGCATGGACAAGTTTCTCAGTGTTAGAAAAGGAGAGGAAGGAGCGAACACGGGATATGTTACGGAGGTGAAAGTAAGAAAGTTTCTTAATGTGATTTATGTGGGCGGAATAAGACACACACACATATAGTGCTTTGACGTCACAGGATGAATAGGATGGCACACAGAGGTGCTTTCCATCCTTATATATGAATTTACATGTGTGTATGGATGATGCAAATCTTCACTTACCTGCTCTATAACATAGAAGGCAAAATGCAAGCGTTGCCTCTGAAGTATCGGGATCAGGTGTCTCAGCAAAATGGGAAGGTGCTCGTGTCGATTTCGAAAAGGCACCAAGATTGCCACCTGTGCAGAAAAATAACATTAGATCAGAATTAGTCAGTGCATGCAATACATTACAATACAATTTAATACATCACAATAAGACTCACACACACCATATTTTCTTGTCTCTCTTATCCATATTAGCTCACTGGAATTATTAGAGTGACTTGCCAAAAATGCTAAGTAGTTCCTCTTAAATGAGCTTTACATTAAAGAGAAATGTAACTCTTCATTACTATTCTAGAAGTGGACATAGATGTCAATGTTTTAAAACAGAATGATGGACAAAATTTTAGAAGTGAAAACTAGATACCTCAAGAACATACTGCAGATTTTTTTGAAGGTTTGCATTTTTAGACTTTAACCTGAACATTTCAAATAAAATATATAAAAGGAAAAGTAGTCAAAGCATACATGTCTAATGTTTTGATCAAACAGATGAGACATTTGGAGGAGAAGTAAAACACAAAACATGACAGTTAAAAGACCAGGAAGGCAATGAAGGATTCAGTGTGAACCCAACCACTTACTGTTTTTACAGAGTTGATGTAGTCTATGTGTTTACACCCTTTTGACAACAAATAAGCAATATATGGAAGAATGAACTGAAGACTCCACGGACATCTCAATTACAGTATATCTAAAGGTATGTATATAAATGCTTTTATTTTTTACTGTTGATTTTTACTTGATTCTATGAAGTACAGGTACGAGAAATGTCAAAACAGTAAACCACAATGAAATAAATAAATCTCTTTTATGCTGGAAATTGAAACAGAAGGAGCTGTTATACTGAATTATCATATAACCAGGTGCCATCCCATCTCCATCTGGCTGGTCAGAGCACTCTTGCACTGTAGGACTGATGTCTTCCCTTCTTTCCTGTCAATGCTGCAGTCCCACCTCCACAAGAGCCTTCCAGGCCTAGTCATGACAGTGTGGCGTTACTCTCCCTGCATTTTTGAACCTTTTCCCCCAATAGGCTCTGGATTTTTACATAGTCCAAACAGTTGCCGTTAGATTAATAACTGATAATAAATTACTTTGTATGAACATGCTATAATGGAGAGGTAGCACACACAGCATGCTGTCACTAACCTCTAGGTCCACATAACCTTAAAACTGGACTAACAGGGTTCTGTAAATGCACCAGCACAGAATCAAATTTCAACAATTTTGTATAAAGATGCATCCCTCTATTATTCCTCCATTAGTTCTGAAACTCATTCGGTTGTAGTATAGGGTCAGAGGAAATATTCTAGCAGTATTTATACATGGCAGGAATTTGCACTGGATGGGCTGCCATATTTACAGCAATTCAAAGAAACACTTTAGAATTATCATTTAATGTATTCTGTCCTTGTTTGTGAAACTGCAGAAAAAGCCACTCAATCATAGTCCTATGGTGCCAACACAAACATAGATTGTAACCAGATTTGAACAATTTCTCTTGAAGCTCTAAGGCCACAGCGCTAACCACTGCGCCACTCTTCTATCCAATTTCTCATGTAACACAGGAATACTCTCCAGACATTTTATTGGCTTGGCTGGTCCTCAGCTAATGGTTACAAGCACCAGATGTGGTGGCCCAGGCATTACTGGAAAATAAATCTGGATTACATTATTTTAAAAAGAAATGTTTCAATCTGGAATCTTTTGGATGCTGAATTTGAGATTAAGAACCTTGCAGAGTGTTTGGCAAATGCTGTTATTTGAAGTTTTTATAAACGTAAGCATCTCAGAGCAGATCTGAATTTACTTAACTAGCAGGAGTAGTCTTGTATACACACCTCACCTTTACCAATCTGCAGAGCTAACTTCCTTTTGCAAAACTGTGCCACCAGATGACAGACACTGTAGCAATCAACAATTGCCAGGCAACCTCATTTGCTGTTGTTTAATGCATCTTTGACACATAGACATTTTTTCATTTCTAAATATCTTCTGACAAATTATCTACTTATATGAAAATCGACCATGCCACCTCTGCATCATCGCTTTTACCATTTCCTTCCTGTATTTCATATCACATCATAACTTTTATTTTTTTAATTGCCACAGTCTTTTCTCTCATTTAACCCTTATCTCCATTATTTGAACATTTAAGCTTTAGCCATTACAGTATAGTGCCTTTCTGTTCTACAGTGAATACAATCTCGTGTAAGCTGACACGTGAAGCTGCTTCCTTAATTTTTGGAATTGGAACACAGGCAGGTTTAGTGACATTCTCAGGTGCAGAATTGTACTGCCGCCTCTGTGCTTTTTAATACCATGCCCTAGCCCCTGGGCCATACTATCTATCAGCTTATGTAAAAAGAATGTTTGCAAATGTAACAAGAAAGTAAATCTGAAGAACTTAAATATGTCCTAACAACCACAAATATGGAAAACTGTTCCTTCCATGTTATACTCCAAATTGTGCAAACCTAACAATAATCACAGGTTTGTGTACTCGAGTTGAATGAGGGTCTTAATACTTTATGAATAAAGAAAATTTATGATCTTTAAAATAGCTAATGAAATTCTACTGTCTTTAAGGCCAGAGTGCTGTCTAGTCTTTTACTAAAATATCTCCTCCAAAGGTCACTAGGCACATTCCACAGGATAATTAGGACTTGAAGAAATTGGAGTAAACCTGACTGAATTCTTTTGAACATGGGCATCTTCTAATGTTGATTTAGCCTGTCAACAGAACGGTGCTAATCACGCGGACTTCTTAGAATACTGATTGTTATTTTAACCACTTGGCTCAACCCATGGAAAGACCAAAAAAAAAGGATGAGGCAGGACTAAAAAAAGTAAACAATAAACAACTAGGATTAAAAAAGAATGCAACCTGTATTTTTCAAAACGGCCACCTCCATTTACAACAGTACAGCTTAACAATGTATTGAAAAACCAAACATCAAGGTGCCTATTGAACAGTTTAAGTCTAATTAGGTTTCAAGCAGAACCAGCTTTAAGTCATACATAAATAAAGCGTATTTTGCATTTAATGGGAATGCACATGATGAACTAGTATGAAGGTAGGTGAAATGAACTCTAGCTCCTCAATAGCTACGATATGATTAAATGGTTTCATTTAAAAGTACTCTGACCTGACTCATACTTGTTGATTACATTTTTTTCAAATTACTAATGCTTAAGTTTAGAACAGATTTCTTATAAAAAGTATTCACTTCCTTGGATGTTTTTGCATTTTATTGTTATGCAACATTGAATCCCAGTGGATTTAATTTGACTTTTTTGACATTGATCAACACCAAAACACTCTTTAATGTCAAAGTGAAAAAAGATCTCTCTGAAGTAGTCTAAATTAAAAACAAATTTAAACCAGAAAATAATCGATTGCACAACTATTCACCCCTTCATTGTGACACACCTAAATCAGTGATGCAGACCAATTGGTTTTAGAAGTCACAGAATTACTTAAATGGAGACAACATGTCTGGACTTTCCTTTGATTGCAGATTGCAGTATAAATGCACCTTATCAGGCATGTACAGCTTGTGGCGAGTTAGTGTGGTGGCATAACCTACACAATAAACACAAAAGAACGCTCCAAGCAACTCCTTGAAAAGGTACTTGAAAAGAACAATTGGAAAGATGGAGACAAGCTAATATCCAAGACACTGAATATTCCTTACAGTCCAGTTAAATCAAGCATTAAGAAATGGAAGGAGTATGGCACAGCTGTAAATGTACTTAGAGCAGACAACCCACAAAAATTGAGTGATCATGCAAGAAGAAAAGAGGAAGGCCACCAAGAGACCTTTGATAACTCTGAAGCTATAGCAGCTAAGACTGGAGAAGTTGTGCATACAGCAACTGTTGTCCGGGTGCTTCACCACTCGCATCTTCAAAAGGAAAGTGGCAAAGACAAAGCTACCGAAAAAGAAAAGGCATAAAATCCTAGTTAGACATTGCCAGAAGACTCTGAAGTCAACTGGAAGAGGGTTCTCTGATCTGACAAGACCAAAATTGAGGGGTTTTTTTTTGCCATCACAGTTAATGCCATGTCTGGCATAAGCCCAACACTGCACATTATCAAAAACAAACCATCCCCACTCAGAAGCATGGTGGTGACAGCATCATGTTCAAGTTTCAAGTCTTATTGTCATACACAGATAACAATGGAATGTTATGGGAATGCTTCTCTGAAGCAGGCCCGACAAAGCTTATGATGGTAGAAGGCAAAAAAGAATGCAGGGAAATCCTGGAGGAAAACCTAATGCAGTCTACAAAAAACCCGCACCTCGGTAGAAGATCTGCCCTCCAGCAAGACAATGACCCCAAGCATTAACCCAAGAATAGCTATGAATGTCCTAGAGTGGCTGAGACAGAATCCAGGTCTCAATCCAACTGAGAAGGTGTGGCTGGCCTTGCAAAAAAGGTTGTGCACTCAAAATCCCCATGCAACCTGACCAAGCTGAGCAGTTCTGCAAAGACAACTGGAGAAAAATGGTTGTTTCCAGATGTGAAAAGCTAATAGAAACCTATGCACACTGGCTGCCAAAGGTGTATCTACTAATGCGAAGCTGAAGGGTGTAAATACTTATAAGACCAATTATTTTGTATTGTATATTTGTAGTTAATTTAAATCACTCTGCAGAGATCTGGTTTCATTTTGACAATAAAGTCTTTTCCTGTTAATCAGTGTCAAAGATCCAAAAGAAATCATCTGTGATTCAATGTTGTAGAATAATACAATGAGAAAATTCCAAGGGAGTGAATACTTCTTTTAGGCAGTGAATTTAAGTTGAGCAACACATTGGGCCTGTATTAACTAACACTCAAAACACTGATTTACACAAAATGAATCCAAAGCCATTGAGTGCAAACATGTGCTAACATAAAGGAATATGTGCTGTGGCACGCTTAAAATATACCAGAATAGCATGTAACTAATGTACCATGCAAGTCATTTTTCTGGAACCTTGGGAATCACAAAGGCATTTAATAAATTATGTAAGGCTTCTGTAGATCACGGCACATGGATACATGATCCAAAACTCAAATACAACAGTGTAGACATTTTTTACATATCTGTTACTTGGATTTATTACAACAAATAGTTAGATGATAAGCTTAATGTAATGTCAATGTACCTCATGGTTTGAAATTACAGGATTACATTTATAAACCAGCCAACTATTAGCATAACAAAAAAAATTGGTTTAGGTGTTTCCAAAATTACTGGCTTCCACCACAGCATAATAGAATTTCTGACTACTCTTTCACAGAAGCACACTATTTCATTCTATAGTGATAAGGGCATTCAGGGCCTGCGTAAAGGCCACTCTGTAGTCAGAATTTGTAACCCCCCCCCCCCACCCGCATTCCCCTATATAACACATTACTTATTTTGCCAATGTATTATATCTAACAAACATAACTGCTGACACTTGTCTTATTTTATTATCTGGGAGCTGAACTTTGGTCAACTAAATGCAACAAATGAGTGCCTCTGATCACAGCTATGGTGACATTTATAACTCAGCCATATACAAGACTCCCTGTCAGTTCAGTACTCCCTCTATAACAGACAGCTGATAACAAGTCACACCCACCGAAACTTGATGACCCAGAGACTCAAAGATACCAGTTGTGTTTTCATGTGAGAAAAAAAACGAAGTTACACCCTGCCTGTAGATGTTCCTGCTTCAGTTGTGGGAGTGGTGCCGGCCTTTAACCTCACAGGATCAGCGAAATCCTTTGAAAATATTGCCAGGTTTATAAGCTGCATGCAGTGACAGGCTGAGAAGCAGTGGGACACTGCTGCTGAGCTGCCACACCACATGGAAAACGTGCAGTGCTTCCCCAAACACAAACAAGATCTTGAAAAACAGGAAGGGAGAGTGGAGCAAACAAGTAAGCACTACACTCAGGGACAGAAGCAGCCTGGCATAAGCAGCGTTTTGCATCATTTGCTGAAAATGGGTGCATAATGTTATTAAGTGCATGAGTGTCAAGTTGATATACAGGTTGTTGTCTGAAAAAGAAAAAGAAAAAAAAAAAAGTCTACTTGCTTCAGGTCTAAAGGCTTACATATGAGCACATCCATATTTCTCATCCAGATCTCACACTAATGTGTCATTTGAGACGCTAAACAACAGCACAGCTCTGATAAAATCTTCAATGTTGGCTATTTAGGTATTTCACCTCAAACTGCAAGTTAAAGCTTTAGGAATGTGGTAATTAAAGTCAGCTCCACAGGACTCTGGTCAGGAAGCCCATAAAAGGAAAAAGCGGGAATATACAATTGCTCCGTCAGGTTTTCGTGTAAGGTAGTAGCAACATTAGGTGCCTTAGAACAAAGATGTAAAACGGGAAGGCAAAAGCTTGCCACACCTGCTAGCTCTATTTCAACATGGTGGTGGACTTTGAAAATAAACTGATGCAATTACATTAAACTACAAAAATAAAGAAGTAGTATTTTGGGAAACAACAGCACTTTGTAATAAAAGTAACCTGTCACGAAGAGGTAGAAGATGAACATGATGGAGTCTTTTTGCCTTGAGGCTCAGAAATGCTCTTGAAGTACAGGTATAGAATTTCGTCATCCATCTATTCTATTGACCAGGTTATGCAAACCCCTAATTCTGTTTCTTCACGCTTAATCCATTTCATTGTCTTATATGGTAGACTGGAAAAGGCCTTAAGGTAAACAATTCTCATCAATTGTATGAGCTTATAGGAGCAAAAAGACAACTTTAGGACAAAAAGACAACTTTAGGACAGAACTTACAGCACAATGGAGCATTCTTGCAATTTGATTTACCAAGTTTACGATCAGGGTGGCACGGTGGCGCAGTGGGTAGCGCTGCTGCCTCACAGTTAGGAGACCTGGGTTCGCTTCCCGGGTCTTCCCTGCGTGGAGTTTGCATGTTCTCCCCATGTCTGCGTGGGTTTCCTCCGGGTGCTCCGGTTTCCTCCCACAGTCCAAAGACATGCAGGTTAGGTGCATTGGCGATTCTAAATTGTCCCTAGTGTGTGCTTGGTGTGCGGGTGTGTGTGTGTGTGTGTGTGCCCTGTGGTGGGTTGGCGCCCTGCCCGGGGTTTGTTTCCTTCCTTGCGCCCTGTGTTGGCTGGGATTGGCTCCAGAAGACCCCCCGTGACCCTGTAGTTAGGATATAGCGGGTTGGATGATGGATGGATGGATGGAAGTTTACATCAAGGGGGTACAATGATTAAAACTGCCACCTTAAAACTCTAGAGCCCTGGATTTGCATCCCTGCTTGTGTCAAGTCTAAACATTTTCCATGTCTGTGTGGGGTCTGTCTTAGGGTATTCGGAGCTTCCTCATATTATTGACATTCTAGTTAAGGTGACTGCAAACCTAACAAGGTTCATATGTGTGAGTTTGACCGTGCCTGACAATGGACTGGTGATTCATCAGTGGCTGAACACTTTTTGGCATCCATGAGTGCGTGGATGAAGTAATAACCAATGATAGCTTACTTCTCATAACTGCATACTTGGAGGACATTTTTATCCAAGAAGTAGAAGTATAGCCAGGTCACGAGACTTGCTCAGGTCACACTGTAAGTTGGGGTTAAGAAATAAACCAGTAATCTTGTCGTTTTACAGTCCAAAGCCTTAGCCACAATGCCCTACCCTCCAGTTCATGAAAGATACTGCTAACCTTGACCCATGTCTCTCTAATATTACATGTTTAATTTCTAAATATGTTATTTTATAGTTATGTTCATTCTCATGTCAACACAGCACAGCTCAAATAGTTTACGCTTTCTTTTGATTGTTTTTCTTTCTCTTAATTAGAATCTATTTGTTAGAGCAGGGGTCCACAATCACAGTCCTGGAGGGCCGCAGTGGCTGCAGGTTTTTGCTCCAACCCAATTACTTAATAAGAAGCACTTATTGCTCAAGTAACACTTCTGCTTCACTTTAGTTGTCTCGCTTGTTAAGATTTTGAACATTTACTGCTTATTTTAGTCTTAAACAGCTGTACTCTTGGTTTTTAATTGCTCCTAATTAGCAGTAACATGCAAATGACAAAGGAGACCAGCATTTCTCCATTTAGCTTTTTTCCATTTACACCGGTGTGTATTTATCATGCACTATTGGGTTTAATTAAATACTTGGAAGGGAAGAGAAAAAAGCAAAGGACTGAGAATTACTCATCCATTTTAGCCTTCAGATCATTTGGATGATATCCTTAGAAAGGGGAAGAAAATCTAGGATATGAGAATTTCCTGACACGGCAGTGTTAAAGCACTAACAAACCATGAAATCAAGTTATTGGCAAGAATTGCTTTCTAATTAAGCAACCGGGTTAGAACAAAAACCTGCAGCCACTGCGGCCCTCCAGGACTGTGATTGAGGACCCCTGTCTTAGAGGAGGGGTGTCGAACTCCGGTCCTGGAGAGCCGCAGTGGCTGCAGGTTTTCATTCTGACCATCTTAATTAGTGAGCCTTTTTTGCTGCCTTAGTTTTAATTGACGGGATTCAGACCCCTTAGTTGGTTCTTTTTCCTTAATGAGCAGCCAAATACTAATGAGACACAAAACAAGCCGCCACATGACCAGCTAACCTGAAAATAAAGAGTGAAGGTCTGCATCATGTTGGTCTGCTCAGGTCACCAAAACATCTTGACATTGGACTTAGAAAAAACAGAAAATCAGTTATTCAGTAATGGCTTTAATTAACAGCAAGAATTGGCTTCTCTTTAAGAAACTGGTTGGAGTGAAATTGGCTGGAGTTTGATGTTCCAATTTAGCTGGTCATCTGTTGGCTCGTTTCACATCTCACTTCTGTTTGGCTGCCATTTAATGACGAAACAAATCAATTGAAAGGACTGAATCCTTAAAAATAGGGCTATTAAAGTGAATGGAGAAGAAGTTAATTAGCAGTGAAAACCACTCACTGATTAGGAAAAGGGTTAGAATGAAAACCTGCAGGCACTGTGGCCCACCAGAACCGGACCCCCCTATTTTAGAGGTACATGATATTTTGTTTAAAGCATGTCTTATATAGCAGTTAATGGTGAATTAGTGTACTTGATCTTAACTTGTTAGGGAAGATTACAGTAAAGTCATGCTCTCTTAGCATTTTTTAACAAGTGCAAAAAGCAGCACTCAAAGTTCACAGTAACCAGAGCTATGCAAATTGAAGTCAAAGTGCAATATTTTGCATCTGTTTAGTGTCAGATGGAAATTCAGCTAAGACACAAGACTATATTATATTATATACTATTAGATGAGATAACCAATTGGCCTCTGTTTTATTATGCTTTAAATGAATGAGGTTTCTGAACCCATGTTACCCATGAAACAAGATTGGGAAGCCAGAGCCAGTAATGGTAGCAACTAGCAACAAGGAAGCAAACACCCCTAGAGTGGATGTCAATATATCATCCAAACCAAAACAAATTAGAATTGCCTATTAACTTAAGTTTTGGATGTGGGAAAAGACCGGGTATCGAACCCAGAACTCTGGAGCTGTGAGCTAGCCTGATTATCCATCATTTTGGACAGCTTTATGTTTATTTTTTATATATATATATATTAATTGATTTTACTTTCATGTACTTGATATAATTCATGTTCTCCTTTATAATTATCTTTTAAAACAGTGTTTGGTGCTGGTCCCTAGAATATTTTTGCCGGTGTATGAAAATCATTGAATTCTCATTTCACGCTTTTTTAGCCAACGTGAACACTTTTCAGATAACATTTCAAATGGATAATTGCATCATGTTCTATCCTAAGGATTATTAACTTTACATGTAACCTAACAAGGAAATTTGGATCTTCTATGTGCCTCAAAAGATTCTAAACACTAGTCTGTAGAATCCAAACCCCCAAATATGGATGCTTGAAACTCAAATGGGACCAATAGTCACCCAACTGATCTAATGTTACTATATGTGGATGCTGCAATCTCCAATGTATTAAGAAATCAGACTTGAAAAGACAGTACCGGCACATTCATATTTCCACTTCAGGTACTGCTTGGATACATTATGATACAGAGTAAATAAGTTTATTATATTTTCCACATCAACAGTCTGCAAAGACTTCCCGAGTCTTCACCTGGTTCACAAGTCATAAAGGTTGAAAACTGCAATTGCATTAAAGTATTACAAGAACTTAGTAACATTGACATTTTCTAATTTTTTGTTTTGCTGTTGCTCTCATGCATTACAAAAGCCTTTAATTTAACACTGTTGTTATTTGTCTTAAGATATTCCATGAAATATATTGTTTAAATCTCTTTACTTATCCAGTGTTTTCATACATTAGGTGGACAATTTACATAACCATTTTTGGGACACAAAAAGAACATGTTAACTTCATAAATAAAATGACTGAGCAAGAACCCTAAAGCTCCAAAGCTATAATATTACATATAAACATACTCAACAGAATAAAAATTGCCTGTTTTTAAGTGTTTTTATAATGATAATTACAACAGGGCTTGTTTCTGACAGACCATTGTTTTAGCTCCAGGTTTCTCACCTTCCAGCGAGGTGTACAGTCAACAGGCTTCCAGTGTCCTCCCACCATTATATCCGAGTTCATCAACAGAGACTGCTGAACCTCCTGTAATGTGATCTCACTCATGTTCACATCCATTTGGCCCTCTGAAAAGCAGACAGAAAAAAGAATGATTCAAGAACAGGCCACACTAAAAGCAAGCAAAAAGCTCACTAGAGGACGAGCCTTTTATTATTCTACATTTGGCTTTACCAAAATGGACTTACAAGATAAAGATGTATTACATACTTTTATTTTTGGGCAACTGTAGGTCAGGTAGGTTAAGTGACTGAGGGTCACATAGAGTGTTATGGGTATTGATCTGAAAATACTGTGGCTTAAATCCCGGGCCTCAGCCCCTAGGCCACACGGCATACTCTAGGATGAGTCAGGGCACAGAGACAAGTCATGGAATAAACCCCAGATGAGCACTTCTAGGCCTGTGTGGGGACATGGGGGTAGACAGTAAATAATTGAAATAAAGTCGCTATGGCATGTTCCTGAAGGAAAAGCGCAGAGGGTTATACAAAAGGTGAAAGTGGCCATGCAGTGTTACCTGGCAGAATGAAAAATGCTGATTTGGGACAAAGGAATGGAAAAGTAAATTGGCTACAAGAAATAGGCTGGAGAGGGCAGTGGAAAAACTAAAAAATAAAAATCATAACAGTGTCGAGAAACACACACTTAATGCTGAAGAAAGTTAAAAATTTATACACGTAAAGTGAGTTATGCATTCATCTAATATTTTATGAACTATTCATAATATTATATTATTAATACAATATAATTAATATTAATAATATAATTAATTTTATAATTTTATGAAACTTAAAAAGTGAGGTGAGAATTATCACTTTTGTGTTATATAATCAAATCTATTTAGATGAAGCCATTAAAGCCATTTCCCTGCAATTCAAGTTGCCTTCATAACATAGTAAAAAGTATTTAAGGAGCTTTTCCCCAGTTCAAAAGTTTGAAAGTTTTATTTTTTAGGGTAACAATATTCCAGAGGAAAAGAAAGTGCCAGACCCACACTTTAAGGGCATTAGAAACTCTAACAACACACATCTTTGAAAGACTTAATTAAGTTTTTGAGGTACTATCCTCTAGAACAGTGTTCTAGGTCTGCTTGGAGGCTCCATTCATTAAACAGATTAGCTTGTGGAGTTAAAGTTTCAGTGATTTGCAATTTCTTTGTATCTGCAGAGGATATTCCAGTTTCCTCACACTTTCCATTAGCTTACAGGTTTGGTCAGATGGCACCTTTTAATTGGCCACCAAAGCATGTGTTAGTGCAGGGACTGGCTTCGGCCTCTGAATTGGAAAAAAAAAGAAAAACAAATGGCTCTAAAAGATTTCTAGGAGAAAGACTCTTGGCTTCACCGTTTCTTTCAAGTAAACGTCATTCAGCAATAACATTGATTCTCCAGTACTTGACCTTACCTAAATAATAATTAGATACACTCCCAGAAATATAGGTTTAGAGGTGTACTGGGGCAGCATCAGGTAGAAGGCAGGGCACACTCGTACATACACACCCATACCCACATGCTTATTGACACTGGGAAAGCAGACTTGGGTGTGCCAACCAACAAAACCTACACACTTCTAATGAAAACCACCTCAGACATTAGGTGATTGTGCAAACCTCACACAGACAGTGACTGGACCTAAATTTAAATCTACTTTCCTATAGCTATGAGGTAACAATGTGCGCCACTGACAGATAGACAGACAGATAGATAGATACTTTATTAATCCCAAGGGGAAATTCACATACTCCAGCAGAAAAATACGGATACAAAAAAAAAAAACAATATTAAATTAAAGAGTAATAAAAATGTAGGTAAAAACAGACAATATCCTCAGTCTGTCAGTGGAGCAGGACAGTGACAGCAGTCTGTCACTGAAGCTGCTCCTCTGTCTGGAGATGACACTGTTTAGTGTTTAGTGGATTCTCCATAATTGATATGAGCCTTCTGAGCGCCCGTCACTCTGCCACGGATGTCAAACTGTCCATCTCCATGCCTACAATAGAGCCTGCCTTCCTCACCAGTTTATCCAGGCGTGAGGCGTCCTTCTTCTTTATGCTGCCTCCCCAGCACACAACCGCGTAGAAGAGGGCGTTTGCCACAACCGTCTGATAGAACATCTGCAGCATCTTATTGCAGATGTTGAAGGACGCCAGTCTTCTAAGGAAGTATAGCCGGCTCTGTCCTCTCTTGCACAGAGAATCAGTATTGGCAGTCCAGTCCAATTTATCATCCAGCTGCACTCCCAGGTATTTATAGGTCTGCACCCTCTGTACACTGTCACCTCTGATGATCACGGGGTCCAGGAGGATTGTGCAACCCCAACAACAACAGAAGAGATTTTCAGAGGAATTTAAATTAGCATTTACCAAAGGATGTGTAGTGAAGATTTGGGAAAGTAATAAATTAAGAGTCCACGGATGTTTAGTGGCCTGAATTATATAGAATAAGTGGAATAGGAAGGTGACCTGAACAGCTGAAACAGCAGAATTTCAAAGATAATTCTGTATGTGACCTGGGGTCATAATTGATGGGCCTGCTACTGGTCATTGCATTTTGAACTTCTCATAGTATAAAATTAACTCTTTGAGGGATTAATATTTTTTCCAAAAAACTCAGTTTTCTGAAAAGCACACAAAGCGATGGATAATTCAACATAAAATGCCTGTTGCTATGTGCTGTGGCTGCTGATGGCACATGTTCGGCATGTCTGGCAGCAGTGGCTGCGTGGCGGCACCTAGGCAGTCAATAGGAATGCATTGTGGGTGGTTGCCTGGCTGTCTTTGCGCAGCAAGTACATGATGGTCCAGTCTGATGCAATATGGTTTGTACCTTTTGTTATCATAAGTGGTGGACCGCCCAGGCGAACTCTGCTGCAGGCGCATCAGCTACACAAAAGTGTTCAGCACCACGATCAGCTGAGGCCGGTACCTCACTTTCGTTTTCGATATCCATCTCCAGATTACATGCACCAAACTTGGAGTCTGACAAATCAAAGTCTTATTCAACGAAATTACGTAAAATGTCCATGGAGTATTTCGCTTTGCACATTTGCTTTGGTTTTTTGCCAGGTTGTTTGGTCATTGCTACTCATGCACGTTTAGGGAATCGAGGTTAAATCAACAAAGCTATGTAACTTTCCTTCTAGCAAAGAGAGTTGAAGTAAAACGTAAGGGTGAGTTTTGTTGCAGTTTACAGCAGATTACCGTCCTCTACCCCTGAATTTTGACAAAAGTCGACATCAACCCTGAAAGAGTTAAAATAATCCAGCTAGGGCTTGATCATGAACGACAAGGACAGGACGGGTTGAGTCCAGCAATTACCCGTAGGTCATAGAGGAACAGACTAGTGGTAGCGGATTCTACTTGAAAATGATCAGTATGACTTGAGCGCTCAAAAGATATTCAAAAGCAATGCTGCCTTTACTTGAGCGAACATCCTGAGCCATGCCTGGAATTTCAGGTATAGGACTGGGGATGCTTGGTGCAGACATTTGATATTAACAATTCATAACATCACACCCTGCCAGGTGCAATAAACTGGCTTATCTTGATTGTTCTGGATAGGCAGGAGGTAGGGGCACTAACTGGGAAGACAGGCACTGTTATCCATATACCGTGCCGTTAATGGCACCCTCACAACCCCACCAAGCCAGCTAAAGCCTTCATTCATGGACATTGACATTCTCTCATTTCTGTTCCCCTAATAACTTACAATAATGTCGTTTTTGAAATGATTAAGATGTCTAATTGATTGGCACATGTAGGCATCAACATAACTTCCACTTTCTACAGCAGAAATGGGTGCATTAGCCGAGCAGCTTTAACTTGCCACAAATTAGGTTTGTATAAATTATTGCGTGGCTTGTTGAAATAATTTGAGATAGCTGAGTCAATTAAAGGAAAAAAGTGTGAAATTAAAAGTTATGAATTATATTTAAGCATTCCAAAATGTGCACCTCAGGTTAATAGGTTAATGGGTACATCTAAATTGGCTCTACATGAGTGACTGTGGGTTGTTTGTGTGTGTGTGTGTGTGATGTGCAAATGGCTGGTGCTTCATCCATGGCTGACTCTTGCCTTGCAGTCAGTGTTTCAGGAACAGTCTTTGGCATTTTTGACAATGGATGGACAACTTATTCATTTTTCCAATAATTCAGTTCACTTATATCAACAAAGCGTCATAGGAAGTTGCAGCCAATGACAGAAACATCAAGAGCAATGCAGGACCAAACCCCGGATGTCATGCCAGATTACCACAGGGTACACTTGTACACACCCGTACAGTCACTCTTGCCTATCCAAATTACGATTACCAATTAGCCTGAACTGTGTGTCTAAGGCATGGGAGACATCCTGACATGCAA
Source organism: Erpetoichthys calabaricus (assembly GCF_900747795.2). Taxonomy (NCBI): domain Eukaryota; kingdom Metazoa; phylum Chordata; class Cladistia; order Polypteriformes; family Polypteridae; genus Erpetoichthys; species Erpetoichthys calabaricus. Next base: position 104,307,924 of record NC_041403.2, read on the forward strand.
ACTCCACTCACTTGTCTTGGCAGGAGTTTGAACTCGGGATTCTTGGGATGTACAGCAAAAATGCTTATCACAGCACCGCTGTCTCACCCTGAAATATTTCACTCTCCATCCATTCATCCATCCGTTGTCTACACACACACACACATGCACGCACACACACATTATATATATGTGTATATAAAATATAAATGTATGTTATATAGTACCTGCCAAATAATACAAACGGCACACGACATGTGTTTCGCCCTACAGGTGTACACACTTTTGCTTCTCCTTTCCCAGTCAAGTAAAGAAACCTGCCACTGTGGTGCAGTGATTGAGGCTCTACCTCATGCGCTGTTGTCCGAGGTTCGATCAAAAGTGTGCGCGCGCACACACACACCCACCCACACACACTAACAGTCAAAATTTAGAATCACCCAGAGCTTTGATAAAAATGCATACCTTTTTATAAAATACTATTAAAGTGATTTAAAAATATAACTAAGTAGTATTTCTAATATCTATTACTGCTAGAAATGACTGATTTGTAATTTATTTTTCACATATAGAATGCAAAGCCCCATTTTCAGCAGCCATTCCTTCAGTGTCCTAATGGTCAGTTCCCTTAGCTTATCCTTAATTAATCGTTTTAAAAGCACTGGCATTCCTAAAGTTCAGTTTTGGTTTCAGAAATTGCCAAAATAAAATAGCTTTCTCAAAAAGCATGCAGGTGTGTTGTTTTTTGTCAGGATGAAGGTTATTCCATGTGATAGACTGATAAGAAACTAAAGATTTCATATAAAAATGTATTGAGATAAGAAAGCAAACTGAATACAATCAGGACGGAAAAAGAAGGGGAAGGTTCTGAAATACAACTGCCTAAGAAGATAAGTACATCACAGCCTGTAGTTTGAGAAACAAATGCCTTACAGGTCCTCAGTTGACTTCTTTCTTAAATAAACAACAAACAGCAGTGTTGTCTGCAACAGAGAAGATGCTGACCATAATACACTTTTCCAGTCATCTTCCATCCAATGTCTGTGTTCTTGTGTCCATTTTAATCTTTTCTTTACATTTGCCCATTTCAGATATGGCTTTTTCTTTGAAACTCTTCTGCTTAGGCCAGTATTACAAAATAATGTAGCACTAACTTCTGTGATACCCATGAGTAGATTGCAAGAAATTCAAAACGTTGCTGCCTCGGAGTTAGGATGAACCCCAACACTCCTTGACTGGCTCACCTACACTGACTTCCATATCCCCAAAATGCACTAGGCTGTCAATTACAACACTTCTTTCAAACCATTCACCTGTCAAGACATCTTATGATGCTGGCCTCTGCATTGTTTCTTATTATGCAACTTCGGGGTTAACTCACTTTGTGAAAAGTCTGTCCGTGTGACTTTATTGGTGTTAAAATTTAAATTGAACCTGAAAGGCCTACCACATCACTTGAGAATTTTAGATGGACTGAACTTAAACTTTTTTTAATCATCTAGTATGACTAACTCATTGCCGCTAACTGCACCACTTGTATTATGAACTCTTTTGTTTTCAATCTACTGCTATGTTTTATTACTTCATTTTTCTTTTAGTATGCATTTTCAAGAGCTGGTTACCCTTTGCTTTATTATCTGTTTCATTTATCTTCCACTCCTCAATGTTATCTCTTCGTTTTGAATTATATCCGCCTACACTTATAAAAGTAACTTGTGATGGTGCACTTGGGGAAAGGCACTGCAAATAAAAAAAACAAATAAACATTGAACTACTGATATTTAATCCATAGTCAAGAACAACTGTTTCCAAGATGATCACAACTTTATTATAAAAGGTCTGCAGATATTTTACAGTAGTAAACCTTGTAGAGAAAAGCCAAGCAAAATGACACCTTTTATTGGCTAACTAAAAAGATTACAATATGCAAGCTTTTGAGGCAAATCAGGCCCCTTCTTCAGGCAATACATCTTTCCTGAAGAAGGGGTCTGAGTTGCATCGAAAGCTTGCATATTATAATCTTTTTAGTTAGCCAATAAAAGGTGTCATTTTGCTTGGCTTTTCTCTACATTCATAATGGCTAACATGGTACAACACCCTAGTACTAGTAGTAAACCTTAAAAGCCAAAGAAGGCTAGATTAGCATACTTTTTTTTTTTTTTTATGACTGTGATCCTATGAATGCAGATTACACTGCAAATAGATAGTTGCTTCACCAGCACTTTTTGTGACTAAAAAATCTAAATGTTTCGTGTGGATTGAACATGTGTTATATCTTCATATAATTTGATAATATTAGTAAACTGTTCCACAGTTATTTATGTAGTATAAAGAATACACATGCATGTGAATTGCCCAGAATTTAAACAAAAAGGAAGAATGTATTGTAGCAATTGTTGCAAGGTTGTTGATAACATAGTTAAGTGATTTTGTTTATTGTTGTGCTACTCTAAATTACAAGTAATTTTTTTTTCGTAAGGAACGATGCATTGTTCCATTTTGCAATAACATGAAAATAAAAATGTCACTGCACTCCTTTTACTACTTTTGCTACTACGAGTACTCAACGTCTTTGACTACCATAGCATTTACACTGTATCTTGTACATAAAAGTCAATGCAAAATTTATTAGTGTAGTTCAATCAGTATTTGATCATAACAGCTAATAACTGCACAGTTCTGGCTTCAAGGCCAAGTCATGTCTGTGCAGATGTTTTGTCTTTTCCTGGTGTCTGAGCTTTTCTCCATGCATCTCCACAAATAAAGAAAAATGACTAGAGATATAGGGGCAACATTCCAAGTGTCACATAAAAAAAGGGTTCAAATCTAGGAAAATGGAGCCATGAAGCAGTAGTGTTAGGCAGTGTGTCCCTGCACCCCCTGAAACATGAATATTGTATATCAAAGCATAATTCTATAGAAAAGCTCATGGCATTGTTTCTGACTTTTTATTTTTTGTTAGTACTAGCCATCCCTCGCAGCTTCGCCTGCGTATTAGTGAAACAGGACAGTGAGGAGGGCCCAGCCCAGCTCTCAACTCCTGACGTCACTCTTCCCCCTCCCCTCAGCCTGCAGCCTCTGTCTCGGATTAGTGCAAATATATATCACTCCTGCAAGCAAACTATGATTCTTAGTGCAATGAGAGAAGTTGCAAAATCAACCAGAACGTTCACGCAAAATATAGAAAAAAAAGATCTAAATCCATTAAGTAGTTCTCTCATTCGCTAACTAAGCGGAGTTAAGGTTACGCCCCGAGGTAGACGTGTGAGTGAGGAGGACCCTACCAGGGCCCCTCTCCACAGCCTGAACAGTCTCTCTCGGATTTGCGCTAATAAATTGGTACCACAAGCGAACTATGATACTTAGCGTGATAAGAAAGTTGCAAAATCAATGGAATGTTCAAGCAAATTATAGAAAAAACCCTGATCTAAATCCGTTAAGCAGTTCTCTCGTGAAAAGCGAACAGACATACAAACGGGTCTAAAAAACTATAAGAAATTATGCGCTTGGACCACGATAATTTTTAAAACCGTTTCTTAGCGAGCACCTATGGGCCAAGGGTAACCTACATTCCAAATTTCAAGTCCCAAGTCCTCATAGTTCGGGAGATTTCGTGATGTGTGAGTCAGTAGTATTTGGCATATATACAGTATGTATATATGTATATATATGGTCATAAAATTAGAATATCATGACAAAGTTGATTTATTTCAGTAATTCCATTCAAAAAGTGAAACTTGTATATTAGATTCATTCATTACACACAGACTGATGTTTAATCAAATGTTTATTTCTTTTAATGTTGATGATTATAACTGACAACTAATGAAAGTCCCAAATTCAGTATCTCGGAAAATTAGAATATTGTGAAAAGGTTCAATATTGAAGACACCTGGTGCCACACTCTAATCAGCTAATTAACTCAAAACACCTGCAAAAGCCTTTAAATGGTCTCTCAGTCTAGTTCTGTAGGCTACACAATCATGGGGAAGACTGCTGACTTGACATTTGTCCAAAAGATGAACATTGACACCTTGCACAAGGAGGGCAAGACACAAAAGGTCATTGCTAAAGAGGCTGGTTGTTCACAGAGCTCTGTGTCCAAGCACATTAATAGAGAGGCGAAGGGAAGGACAAGATGTGGTAGAAAAAAGTGTACAAGCAATAGGGATAACCGCACCCTGGAGAGGATTGTGAAACAAAACCCATTCAAAAATGTGGGGGAGATTCACAAAGAGTGGACTGCAGCTGGAGTCAGTGCTTCAAGAACCACCACGCACAGACGTATGCAAGACATGGGTTTCAGCTGTCGCATTCCTTGTGTCAAGCCACTCTTGAACAAGAGACAGCGTCAGAAGCGTCTTGCCTTTGGACTGCTGATGAGTGGTCCAAAGTTATGTTCTCTGATGAAAGTAAATTTTTCATTTCCTTTGGAAATCAAGGTCCCAGAATCTGGAGGAAGAGAGGAGAGGCACAGAATTCACGTTGCGTGAGGTCCAGTGTAAAGTTTCCACAGTCATTGATGGTTTGGGGTGCCATGTTATCTGCTGGTGTTGGTCCATTGTGTTTTCTGAAGTCCAAGATCAACGCAGCCGTCTACCAGGAAGTTTTAGAGCACTTCATGCTTCCTGCTGCTGACGAACTTTATGGAGATGCAGATGTCATTTTCCAACAGGACCTGGCACCTGCACACAGTGCCAAAGCTACCAGTACCTGGTTTAAGGACCATGGTATCCCTGTTCTTGATTGGCCAGCAAACTCGCCTGACCTTAACCCCATAGAAAATCTATGGGGTATTGTGAAGAGGAAGATGCAATACGCCAGACCCAACAATTCAGAAGAGCTGAAGGCCACTATCAGAGCAACATGGGCTCTCATAACACCTGAGCAGTGCCACAGACTGATCGACTCCATGCCACGCCGCATTGCTGCAGTAATCCAGGCCAAAGGAGCCCCAACTAAATATTGAGTGCTGTACATGCTCATACTTTTCATGTTCATACCTTTCAGTTGGCCAACATTTCTAAAAATCCTTTTTTTGTATTGGTCTTAATTGATATTCTAATTTTCCGAGATACTGAATTTGGGACTTTCATTAGTTGTCAGTTATAATCATCAACATTAAAAGAAATAAACATTTGAAATACATCAGTCTGTGTGTAATGAATGAATCTAATATACAAGTTTCACTTTTTGAATGGAATTACTGAAATAAATCAACTTTGTCATGATATTCTAATTTTATGACCAGCACCTGTATGTGTGTGTATATATATATATATATATATATATATATATATACATACACACACACACATATATACACATTATGCATCTGCTAAAACATTTTTTTCCAATTATTCTAAGTATCAGTTACTTAATATGAGTTTTCAGTGTGTCTTTGACTTGGAGACTAAGAAGATAAGAGGCAGCTGATAGTAGTTCAGTCAAAGCTCAGGACTGAAACTGACTAGACTTTCAGATTTAGCTTGGTGCTACTTCAGTAAAACAAGTACATGAACACTTTGCCAATGATACTGGAAATATTATTACTGGAAGAGCAGGTGACTATTTCACTGAAAATGTCAATAGACTATTGACTAGTGCTGGCATTTCACTGGCAATCTACTGCTAGCAATTATTGTTCAACATGCTGTATTATGGAGACATACTACTCTGAAATATCTGCTCAGACAGGATAAAATCAATAGAATTTTGACAAGAAAATATAGAAATACATTCATGAGCAATTCATATTGACTTGTTCCTCCCACCCTTTAACATTTAAATTGAAACTGGCA